>NW_028276556.1:27500-107431 GCF_052056855.1 Sturnus vulgaris
ACCCTAAACCTAAACCTAAACCAAATAACCCTAACCCTAACCCTAAACCAACTAGCCCTAACACTAACCATAAGCCTAACCTTTACCAAAATAACCCTAACCATAACCCTAACCCAACTAACCCTAACCCTAACCCTAACCCTAACCCGAACCCTAACCCTAAACCAAATAACCCTAACCCTAACCCTAACCCTGACCCTAAACCTAAACCTAAACCAAATAACCCTAACCCTAACCCTAAACCAACTAACCCTAACACTAACCATAAACCTAACCATTACCAAAATAACCCTAACCATTACCCAAACCCAACTAACCATAACCCTAACCCTAACCCTAACCCTAACCCTAACCCTAACCCTAACCCTAGCCCAAATAACCCTAACCCTAACCCTAACCCTGACCCTAAACCTAACCCTAAACCAAATAACCCTAACCCTAACCCTAAACCAACTAGCCCTAAGACTAACCATAAGCCTAACCTTTACCAAAATAACCCTAACCATAACCCTAACCCAACTAACCATAACCCTAACCCTAACCCTAACCCTAACCCTAACCCTAGCCCAAATAACCCTAACCCTAACCCTAACCCTGACCCTAAACCTAACCCTAAACCAAATAACCCTAACCCTAACCCTAAACCAACTAGCCCTAACACTAACCATAAGCCTAACCTTTACCAAAATAACCCTAACCCTTACCCAAACCCAACTAACCATAACCCTAACCCTAACCCTAACCCTAACCCTAACCCTAGCCCAAATAACCCTAACCCTAACCCTAACCCTGACCCTAAACCTAACCCTAAACCAAATAACCCTAACCCTAACCCTAAACCAACTAGCCCTAACACTAACCATAAGCCTAACCTTACCAAAATAACCCTAACCATAACCCAAACCCAACTAACCATAACCCTAACCCTAACCCTAACCCTAACCCTAACCCTAACCCTAACCCTAACCCCTAACCCTAACCCTAACCCTAACCCTAGCCCAAATAACCCTAACCCTAACCCTAACCCTGACCCTAAACCTAAACCTAAACCAAATAACCCTAACCCTAACCCTAAACCAACTAGCCCTAACACTAACCATAAGCCTAACCTTTACCAAAATAACCCTAACCATAACCCAAACCCAACTAACCATAACCCTAACCCTAACCCTAACCCTAACCCGAACCCTAGCCCAAATAACCCTAACCATAACCCTAACCCTGACCCTAAACCTAACCCTAAACCAAATAACCCTAACCCTAACCCTAAACCAACTAGCCCTAACACTAACCATAAGCCTAACCTTTACCAAAATAACCCTAACCATAACCCTAACCCAACTAACCATAACCCTAACCCTAACCCTAACCCTAACCCTAACCCTAGCCCAAATAACCCTAACCCTAACCCTAACCCTGACCCTAAACCTAACCTAAACCAAATAACCCTAACCCTAACCCTAAACCAACTAGCCCTAACACTAACCATAAGCCTAACCTTTACCAAAATAACCCTAACCATAACCCTAACCCAACTAACCCTAACCCTAACCCTAACCCTGACCCTAAACCTAACCCTAAACCAAATAACCCTATCCCTAACCCTAAACCAACTAGCCCTAACATTAACCATAAGCCTAACCTTTACCAAAATAACCCTAACCATAACCCAAACCCAACTAACCCTAACCCTAACCCTAACCCTAACCCTAACCCTAACCCTAACACTAACCCTAACCCTAACCCTAACCCTAACCCTACCCAAATAACCCTAACCCTAACCCTAACCCTGACCCTAAACCTAACCCTAAACCAAATAACCCTAACCCTAACCCTAAACCAACTAGCCCTAACACTAACCATAAGCCTAACCTTTACCAAAATAACCCTAACATAACCCTAACCCAACTAACCCTAACCCTAACCCTAACCCTAACCCTAACCCTACCCCAAATAACCCTAACCCTAACCCTAACCCTGACCCTAAACCTAACCCTAAACCAAATAACCCTAACCCTAACCCTAAACCAACTAGCCCTAACACTAACCCTAAGCCTAACCTTTACCAAAATAACCCTAACTATAACCCAAACCCAACTAACCCTAACCCTAACCCTAACCCTAACCCTAACCCTAGCCCAAATAACCCTAACCCTAACCCTAACCCTGACCCTAAACCTAACCCTAAACCAAATAACCCTAACCCTAACCCTAAACCAACTAGCCCTAACACTAACCATAAGCCTAACCTTTACCAAAATAACCCTAACCATAACCCAAACCCAACTAACCATAACCCTAACCCTAACCCTAACCCTAACCCTAACCCTAGCCCAAATAACCCTAACCCTAACCCTAACCCTGACCCTAAACCTAAACCTAAACCAAATAACCCTAACCCTAACCCTAAACCAACTAGCCCTAACACTAACCATAAGCCTAACCTTTACCAAAATAACCCTAACCATTACCCAAACCCAACTAACCATAACCCCTAACCACCCTAACCTAACCCTAACCCTAGCCCAAATAACCCTAACCCTAACCCTAACCCTGACCCTAAACCTAAACCTAACCAAATAACCCTAACCCTAACCCTAAACCAACTAGCCCTAACACTAACCATAAGCCTAACCTTTACCAAAATAACCCTAACCATAACCCAAACCCAACTAACCCTAACCCTAACCCTAACCCTAACCCTAACCCTAACCCTAACCCTAGCCCAAATAACCCTAACCCTAACCCTAACCCTGACCCTAAACCTAACCCTAAACCAAATAACCCTAACCCTAACCCTAAACCAACTAGCCCTAACACTAACCATAAGCCTAACCTTTACCAAAATAACCCTAACCATAACCCTAACCCAACTAACCCTAACCCTAACCCTAACCCTAACCCTAACCCTAACCCTAGCCCAAATAACCCTAACCCTAACCCTAACCCTGACCCTAAACCTAAACCTAAACCAAATAACCCTAACCCTAACCCTAACCAACTAGCCCTAACACTAACCATAAGCCTAACCATTACCAAAATAACCCTAACCATTACCCAAACCCAACTAACCATAACCCTAACCCTAACCCTAACCCTAACCCTAACCCTAACCCTAACCCTAGCCCAAATAACCCTAACCCTAACCCTAACCCTGACCCTAAACCTAACCCTAAACCAAATAACCCTAACCCTAACCCTAAACCAACTAGCCCTAAGACTAACCATAAGCCTAACCTTTACCAAAATAACCCTAACCATAACCCTAACCCAACTAACCATAACCCTAACCCTAACCCTAACCCTAACCCTAACCCTAGCCCAAATAACCCTAACCCTAACCCTAACCCTGACCCTAAACCTAACCCTAAACCAAATAACCCTAACCCTAAACCTAAACCAACTAGCCCTAACACTAACCCTAAGCCTAACCTTTACCAAAATAACCCTAACCATAACCCAAACCCAACTAACCATAACCCTAACCCTAACCCTAACCCTAACCCTAACCCTAACCCTAACCCTAACCCTAGCCCAAATAACCCTAACCCTAACCCTAACCCTGACCCTAAACCTAAACCTAAACCAAATAACCCTAACCCTAACCCTAAACCAACTAGCCCTAACACTAACCATAAGCCTAACCTTTACCAAAATAACCCTAACCATAACCCAAACCCAACTAACCATAACCCTAACCCTAACCCTAACCCTAACCCTAACCCGAACCCTAGCCCAAATAACCCTAACCCTAACCCTAACCCTGACCCTAAACCTAACCCTAAACCAAATAACCCTAACCCTAACCCTAAACCAACTAGCCCTAACACTAACCATAAGCCTAACCTTTACCAAAATAACCCTAAAAATAGCCCTAACCCAACTAACCATAACCCTAACCCTAACCCTAACCCTAACCCTAACCCTAGCCCAAATAACCCTAACCCTAACCCTAACCCTGACCCTAAACCTAAACCTAAACCAAATAACCCTAACCCTAACCCTAAACCAACTAGCCCTAACACTAACCATAAGCCTAACCTTTACCAAAATAACCCTAACCATAACCCTAACCCAACTAATCATAACCCTAACCCTAACCCTAACCCTAACCCTAACCCTAACCCTAGCCAAAATAACCCTAACCCTAACCCTAACCCTGACCCTAAACCTAACCCTAAACCAAATAACCCTAACCCTAACCCTAAACCAACTAGCCCTAACACTAACCATAAGCCTAACCTTTACCAAAATAACCCTAACCATAACCCAAACCCAACTAACCATAACCCTAACCCTAACCCTAACCCTAACCCTAACCCTAACCCTAACCCTAACCCTAACCCTAGCCCAAATAACCCTAACCCTAACCCTAACCCTGACCCTAAACCTAACCCTAAACCAAATAACCCTAACCCTAACCCTAAACCAACTAGCCCTAACATTAACCATAAGCCTAACCTTTACCAAAATAACCCTAACCATAACCCAAACCCAACTAACCCTAACCCTAACCCTAACCCTAACCCTAACCCTAACCCTAACACTAACCCTAACCCTAACCCTAACCCTAACCCTACCCCAAATAACCCTAACCCTAACCCTAACCCTGACCCTAAACCTAACCCTAAACCAAATAACCCTAACCCTAACCCTAAACCAACTAGCCCTAACACTAACCCTAAGCCTAACCTTTACCAAAATAACCCTAACTATAACCCTAACCCAACTAACCCTAACCCTAACCCTAACCCTAACCCTAACCCTAGCCCAAATAACCCTAACCCTAACCCTAACCCTGACCCTAAACCTAACCCTAAACCAAATAACCCTAACCCTAACCCTAAACCAACTAGCCCTAACACTAACCATAAGCCTAACCTTTACCAAAATAACCCTAACCATAACCCAAACCCAACTAACCATAACCCTAACCCTAACCCTAACCCTAACCCTAACCCTAACCCTAACCCTAGCCCAAATAACCCTAACCCTAACCCTAACCCTGACCCTAAACCTAACCCTAAACCAAATAACCCTAACCCTAACCCTAAACCAACTAGCCCTAACACTAACCATAAGCCTAACCTTTACCAAAATAACCCTAACCATAACCCTAACCCAACTAACCCTAACCCTAACCCTAACCCTAACCCTAACCCTAGCCCAAATAACCCTAACCCTAACCCTAACCCTGACCCTAAACCTAAACCTAAACCAAATAACCCTAACCCTAACCCTAAACCAACTAGCCCTAACACTAACCATAAGCCTAACCTTTACCAAAATAACCCTAACCATTACCCAAAGCCAACTAAACATAACCCTAACCCTAACACTAACCCTAACCCTAACCCTAACCCTAGCCCAAATAACCCTAACCCTAACCCTAACCCTGACCCTAAACCTAACCCTAAACCAAATAACCCTAACCCTAACCCTAAACCAACTAGCCCTAACACTAACCATAAGCCTAACCTTTACCAAAATAACCCTAACCATAACCCAAACCCAACTAACCATAACCCTAACCCTAACCCTAACCCTAACCCTAACCCTAGCCCAAATAACCCTAACCCTAACCCTAACCCTGACCCTAAACCTAACCCTAAACCAAATAACCCTAACCCTAACCCTAAACCAACTAGCCCTAACACTAACCATAAGCCTAACCTTTACCAAAATAACCCTAACCATAACCCAAACCCAACTAACCATAACCCTAACCCTAACCCTAACCCTAACCCTAACCCTAACCCTAACCCTAACCCTAACCCTAACCCTAGCCCAAATAACCCTAACCCTAACCCTAACCCTGACCCTAAACCTAAACCTAAACCAAATAACCCTAACCCTAACCCTAAACCAACTAGCCCTAACACTAACCATAAGCCTAACCTTTACCAAAATAACCCTAACCATAACCCAAACCCAACTAACCCTAACCCTAACCCTAACCCTAACCCTAACCCTAACCGTAACCCTAACCCTAACCCTAGCCCAAATAACCCTAACCCTAACCCTAACCCTGACCCTAAACCTAACCCTAAACCAAATAACCCTAACCCTAACCCTAAACCAAGTAGACCTAACACTAACCATAAACCTAACCTTTACCAAAATAACCCTAACCATAACCCTAACCCAACTAACCCTAACCCTAACCCTAACCCTAACCCTAACCCTAGCCCAAATAACCCTAACCCTAACCCTAACCCTGACCCTAAACCTAACCCTAAACCAAATAACCCTAACCCTAACCCTAAACCAACTAGCCCTAACACTAACCATAAGCCTAACCTTTACCAAAATAACCCTAACCATTACCCAAACCCAACTAACCCTAACCCTAACCCTAACCCTAACCCTAACCCTAACCCTAACCCTAACCCTAACCCTAGCCCAAATAACCCTAACCCTAACCCTAACCCTGACCCTAAACCTAACCCTAAACCAAATAACCCTAACCCTAACCCTAAACCAACTAGCCCTAACACTAACCATAAGCCTAACCTTTACCAAAATAACCCTAACCATAACCCTAACCCAACTAATCATAACCCTAACCCTAACCCTAACCCTAACCCTAACCCTAGCCAAAATAACCCTAACCCTAACCCTAACCCTGACCCTAAACCTAACCCTAAACCAAATAACCCTAACCCTAACCCTAAACCAACTAGCCCTAACACTAACCATAAGCCTAACCTTTACCAAAATAACCCTAACCATAACCCAAACCCAACTAACCATAACCCTAACCCTAACCCTAACCCTAACCCTAACCCTAGCCCAAATAACCCTAACCCTAACCCTAACCCTGACCCTAAACCTAACCCTAAACCAAATAACCCTAACCCTAACCCTAAACCAACTAGCCCTAACACTAACCATAAGCCTAACCTTTACCAAAATAACCCTAACCATAACCCAAACCCAACTAACCATAACCCTAACCCTAACCCTAACCCTAACCCTAACCCTAACCCTAACCCTAACCCTAACCCTAGCCCAAATAACCCTAACCCTAACCCTAACCCTGACCCTAAACCTAAACCTAAACCAAATAACCCTAACCCTAACCCTAAACCAACTAGCCCTAACACTAACCATAAGCCTAACCTTTACCAAAATAACCCTAACCATAACCCAAACCCAACTAACCCTAACCCTAACCCTAACCCTAACCCTAACCCTAACCGTAACCCTAACCCTAACCCTAGCCCAAATAACCCTAACCCTAACCCTAACCCTGACCCTAAACCTAACCCTAAACCAAATAACCCTAACCCTAACCCTAAACCAACTAGCCCTAACACTAACCATAAGCCTAACCTTTACCAAAATAACCCTAACCATTACCCAAACCCAACTAACCCTAACCCTAACCCTAACCCTAACCCTAACCCTAACCCTAACCCTAACCCTAACCCTAACCCTAACCCTAGCCCAAATAACCCTAACCCTAACCCTAACCCTGACCCTAAACCTAACCCTAAACCAAATAACCCTAACCCTAACCCTAAACCAACTAGCCCTAACACTAACCATAAGCCTAACCTTTACCAAAATAACCCTAACCATAACCCTAACCCAACTAATCATAACCCTAACCCTAACCCTAACCCTAACCCTAGCCAAAATAACCCTAACCCTAACCCTAACCCTGACCCTAAACCTAACCCTAAACCAAATAACCCTAACCCTAACCCTAAACCAACTAGCCCTAACACTAACCATAAGCCTAACCTTTACCAAAATAACCCTAACCATAACCCAAACCCAACTAACCATAACCCTAACCCTAACCCTAACCCTAACCCTAACCCTAGCCCAAATAACCCTAACCCTAACCCTAACCCTGACCCTAAACCTAACCCTAAACCAAATAACCCTAACCCTAACCCTAAACCAACTAGCCCTAACACTAACCATAAGCCTAACCTTTACCAAAATAACCCTAACCATAACCCAAACCCAACTAACCATAACCCTAACCCTAACCCTAACCCTAACCCTAACCCTACCCTAACCCTAACCCTAACCCTAACCATACCCCAAATAACCCTAACCCTAACCCTAACCCTGACCCTAAACCTAACCCTAAACCAAATAACCCTAACCCTAACCCTAAACCAACTAGCCCTAACACTAACCCTAAGCCTAACCTTTACCAAAATAACCCTAACTATAACCCTAACCCAACTAACCCTAACCCTAACCCTAACCCTAACCCTAACCCTAACCCTAGCCCAAATAACCCTAACCCTAACCCTAACCCTGACCCTAAACCTAAACCTAAACCAAATAACCCTAACCCTAACCCTAAACCAACTAGCCCTAACACTAACCATAAGCCTAACCATTACCAAAATAACCCTAACCATTACCCAAACCCAACTAACCATAACCCTAACCCTAACCCTAACCCTAACCCTAACCCTAACCCTAACCCTAACCCTAGCCCAAATAACCCTAACCCTAACCCTAACCCTGACCCTAAACCTAACCCTAAACCAAATAACCCTAACCCTAACCCTAAACCAACTAGCCCTAAGACTAACCATAAGCCTAACCTTTACCAAAATAACCCTAACCATAACCCTAACCCAACTAACCATAACCCTAACCCTAACCCTAACCCTAACCCTAACCCTAGCCCAAATAACCCTAACCCTAACCCTAACCCTGACCCTAAACCTAACCCTAAACCAAATAACCCTAACCCTAACCCTAAACCAACTAGCCCTAACACTAACCCTAAGCCTAACCTTTACCAAAATAACCCTAACCATAACCCAAACCCAACTAACCATAACCCTAACCCTAACCCTAACCCTAACCCTAACCCTAACCCTAACCCTAACCCTAACCCTAGCCCAAATAACCCTAACCCTAACCCTAACCCTGACCCTAAACCTAAACCTAAACCAAATAACCCTAACCCTAACCCTAAACCAACTAGCCCTAACACTAACCATAAGCCTAACCTTTACCAAAATAACCCTAACCATAACCCAAACCCAACTAACCCTAACCCTAACCCTAGCCCAAATAACCCTAACCCTAACCCTAACCCTAACCCTAACCCTAACCCTAACCCTAACCCTAACCCTAACCCTAACCCTAACCATAAGCCTAACCTTTACCAAAATAACCCTAACCATTACCCAAACCCAACTAAACATAACCCTAACCCTAACCCTAACCCTAACCCTAACCCTAACCCTAGCCCAAATAACCCTAACCCTAACCCTAACCCTGACCCTAAACCTAACCCTAAACCAAATAACCCTAACCCTAACCCTAAACCAACTAGCCCTAACACTAACCATAAGCCTAACCTTTACCAAAATAACCCTAACCATAACCCAAACCCAACTAACCATAACCCTAACCCTAACCCTAACCCTAACCCGAACCCTAGCCCAAATAACCCTAACCCTAAACCTAACCCTGACCCTAAACCTAACCCTAAACCAAATAACCCTAACCCTAACCCTAAACCAACTAGCCCTAACACTAACCATAAGCCTAACCTTTACCAAAATAACCCTAACCATAACCCAAACCCAACTAACCATAACCCTAACCCTAACCCTAACCCTAACCCTAACCCTAACCCTAACCCTAACCCTAACCCTAGCCCAAATAACCCTAACCCTAACCCTAACCCTGACCCTAAACCTAAACCTAAACCAAATAACCCTAACCCTAACCCTAAACCAACTAGCCCTAACACTAACCATAAGCCTAACCTTTACCAAAATAACCCTAACCCTTACCCAAACCCAACTAACCATAACCCTAACCCTAACCATAACCCTAACCCTAACCCTAGCCCAAATAACCCTAACCCTAACCCTAACCCTGACCCTAAACCTAACCCTAAACCAAATAACCCTAACCCTAACCCTAAACCAACTAGCCCTAACACTAACCATAAGCCTAACCTTTACCAAAATAACCCTAACCATAACCCAAACCCAACTAAACATAACCCTAACCCTAACCCTAACCCTATCCCTAACCCTAACCCTAGCCCAAATAACCCTAACCCTAACCCTAACCCTGACCCTAAACCTAACCCTAAACCAAATAACCCTAACCCTAACCCTAAACCAACTAGCCCTAACACTAACCATAAGCCTAACCTTTACCAAAATAACCCTAACCATAACCCAAATCCAACTAACCATAACCCTAACCCTAACCCTAACCCTAACCCTAACCCTAACCCTAACCCTAACCCTAACCCTAACCCTAACCCTAACCCTAACCCTAACCCTAACCCTAACCCTAGCCCAAATAACCCTAACCCTAACCCTAACCCTGACCCTAAACCTAAACCTAAACCAAATAACCCTAACCCTAACCCTAAACCAACTAGCCCTAACACTAACCATAAGCCTAACCTTTACCAAAATAACCCTAACCATAACCCAAACCCAACTAACCCTAACCCTAACCCTAACCCTAACCCTAGCCCAAATAACCCTAACCCTAACCCTAACCCTGACCCTAAACCTAAACCTAAACCAAATAACCCTAACCCTAACCCTAAACCAACTAGCCCTAACACTAACCATAAGCCTAACCTTTACCAAAATAACCCTAACCATAACCCTAACCCAACTAACCCTAACCCTAACCCTAACCCTAACCCGAACCCTAACCCTAAACCAAATAACCCTAACCCTAACCCTAACCCTGACCCTAAACCTAAACCTAAACCAAATAACCCTAACCCTAACCCTAAACCAACTAACCCTAACACTAACCATAAACCTAACCATTACCAAAATAACCCTAACCATTACCCAAACCCAACTAACCATAACCCTAACCCTAACCCTAACCCTAACCCTAACCCTAACCCTAACCCTAGCCCAAATAACCCTAACCCTAACCCTAACCCTGACCCTAAACCTAACCCTAAACCAAATAACCCTAACCCTAACCCTAAACCAACTAGCCCTAACACTAACCATAAGCCTAACCTTTACCAAAATAACCCTAACCATAACCCTAACCCAACTAACCATAACCCTAACCCTAACCCTAACCCTAACCCTAACGCTAGCCCAAATAACCCTAACCCTAACCCTAACCCTGACCCTAAACCTAACCCTAAACCAAATAACCCTAACCCTAACCCTAAACCAACTAGCCCTAACACTAACCACCCTGACCCTAAACCTAACCCTAAACCAAATAACCCTAACCCTAACCCTAAACCAACTAGCCCTAACACTAACCATAAGCCTAACCTTTACCAAAATAACCCTAACCCTTACCCAAACCCAACTAACCATAACCCTAACCCTAACCCTAACCCTAACCCTAACCCTAACCCTAGCCCAAATAACCCTAACCCTAACCCTAACCCTGACCCTAAACCTAACCCTAAACCAAATAACCCTAACCCTAACCCTAAACCAACTAGCCCTAACACTAACCATAAGCCTAACCTTTACCAAAATAACCCTAACCATAACCCAAACCCAACTAACCATAACCCTAACCCTAACCCTAACCCTAACCCTAACCCTAACCCTAACCCTAACCCTAACCCTAACCCTAACCCTAACCCTAACCCTAACCCTAACCCTAGCCCAAATAACCCTAACCCTAACCCTAACCCTGACCCTAAACCTAAACCTAAACCAAATAACCCTAACCCTAACCCTAAACCAACTAGCCCTAACACTAACCATAAGCCTAACCTTTACCAAAATAACCCTAACCATAACCCAAACCCAACTAACCATAACCCTAACCCTAACCCTAACCCTAACCCGAACCCTAGCCCAAATAACCCTAACCATAACCCTAACCCTGACCCTAAACCTAACCCTAAACCAAATAACCCTAACCCTAACCCTAAACCAACTAGCCCTAACACTAACCATAAGCCTAACCTTTACCAAAATAACCCTAACCATAACCCTAACCCAACTAACCATAACCCTAACCCTAACCCTAACCCTAACCCTAACCCTAGCCCAAATAACCCTAACCCTAACCCTAACCCTGACCCTAAACCTAAACCTAAACCAAATAACCCTAACCCTAACCCTAAACCAACTAGCCCTAACACTAACCATAAGCCTAACCTTTACCAAAATAACCCTAACCATAACCCTAACCCAACTAACCCTAACCCTAACCCTAACCCTGACCCTAAACCTAACCCTAAACCAAATAACCCTATCCCTAACCCTAAACCAACTAGCCCTAACATTAACCATAAGCCTAACCTTTACCAAAATAACCCTAACCCTAACCCTAACCCTAACCCTAACACTAACCCTAACCCTAACCCTAACCCTAGCCCAAATAACCCTAACCCTAACCCTAACCCTGACCCTAAACCTAACCCTAAACCAAATAACCCTAACCCTAACCCTAAACCAACTAGCCCTAACACTAACCATAAGCCTAACCTTTACCAAAATAACCCTAACCATAACCCAAACCCAACTAACCATAACCCTAACCCTAACCCTAACCCTAACCCTAACCCTAGCCCAAATAACCCTAACCCTAACCCTAACCCTGACCCTAAACCTAACCCTAAACCAAATAACCCTAACCCTAACCCTAAACCAACTAGCCCTAACACTAACCATAAGCCTAACCTTTACCAAAATAACCCTAACCATAACCCAAACCCAACTAACCATAACCCTAACCCTAACCCTAACCCTAACCCTAACCCTAACCCTAACCCTAACCCTAACCCTAGCCCAAATAACCCTAACCCTAACCCTAACCCTGACCCTAAACCTAAACCTAAACCAAATAACCCTAACCCTAACCCTAAACCAACTAGCCCTAACACTAACCATAAGCCTAACCTTTACCAAAATAACCCTAACCATAACCCAAACCCAACTAACCCTAACCCTAACCCTAACCCTAACCCTAACCCTAACCGTAACCCTAACCCTAACCCTAGCCCAAATAACCCTAACCCTAACCCTAACCCTGACCCTAAACCTAACCCTAAACCAAATAACCCTAACCCTAACCCTAAACCAAGTAGACCTAACACTAACCATAAACCTAACCTTTACCAAAATAACCCTAACCATAACCCTAACCCAACTAACCCTAACCCTAACCCTAACCCTAACCCTAACCCTAGCCCAAATAACCCTAACCCTAACCCTAACCCTGACCCTAAACCTAACCCTAAACCAAATAACCCTAACCCTAACCCTAAACCAACTAGCCCTAACACTAACCATAAGCCTAACCTTTACCAAAATAACCCTAACCATTACCCAAACCCAACTAACCCTAACCCTAACCCTAACCCTAACCCTAACCCTAACCCTAACCCTAACCCTAACCCTAGCCCAAATAACCCTAACCCTAACCCTAACCCTGACCCTAAACCTAACCCTAAACCAAATAACCCTAACCCTAACCCTAAACCAACTAGCCCTAACACTAACCATAAGCCTAACCTTTACCAAAATAACCCTAACCATAACCCTAACCCAACTAATCATAACCCTAACCCTAACCCTAACCCTAACCCTAACCCTAGCCAAAATAACCCTAACCCTAACCCTAACCCTGACCCTAAACCTAACCCTAAACCAAATAACCCTAACCCTAACCCTAAACCAACTAGCCCTAACACTAACCATAAGCCTAACCTTTACCAAAATAACCCTAACCATAACCCAAACCCAACTAACCATAACCCTAACCCTAACCCTAACCCTAACCCTAACCCTAGCCCAAATAACCCTAACCCTAACCCTAACCCTGACCCTAAACCTAACCCTAAACCAAATAACCCTAACCCTAACCCTAAACCAACTAGCCCTAACACTAACCATAAGCCTAACCTTTACCAAAATAACCCTAACCATAACCCAAACCCAACTAACCATAACCCTAACCCTAACCCTAACCCTAACCCTAACCCTAACCCTAACCCTAACCCTAACCCTAGCCCAAATAACCCTAACCCTAACCCTAACCCTGACCCTAAACCTAAACCTAAACCAAATAACCCTAACCCTAACCCTAAACCAACTAGCCCTAACACTAACCATAAGCCTAACCTTTACCAAAATAACCCTAACCATAACCCAAACCCAACTAACCCTAACCCTAACCCTAACCCTAACCCTAACCCTAACCGTAACCCTAACCCTAACCCTAGCCCAAATAACCCTAACCCTAACCCTAACCCTGACCCTAAACCTAACCCTAAACCAAATAACCCTAACCCTAACCCTAAACCAAGTAGACCTAACACTAACCATAAACCTAACCTTTACCAAAATAACCCTAACCATAACCCTAACCCAACTAACCCTAACCCTAACCCTAACCCTAACCCTAACCCTAGCCCAAATAACCCTAACCCTAACCCTAACCCTGACCCTAAACCTAACCCTAAACCAAATAACCCTAACCCTAACCCTAAACCAACTAGCCCTAACACTAACCATAAGCCTAACCTTTACCAAAATAACCCTAACCATTACCCAAACCCAACTAACCCTAACCCTAACCCTAACCCTAACCCTAACCCTAACCCTAACCCTAACCCTAACCCTAACCCTAACCCTAGCCCAAATAACCCTAACCCTAACCCTAACCCTGACCCTAAACCTAACCCTAAACCAAATAACCCTAACCCTAACCCTAAACCAACTAGCCCTAACACTAACCATAAGCCTAACCTTTACCAAAATAACCCTAACCATAACCCTAACCCAACTAATCATAACCCTAACCCTAACCCTAACCCTAACCCTAGCCAAAATAACCCTAACCCTAACCCTAACCCTGACCCTAAACCTAACCCTAAACCAAATAACCCTAACCCTAACCCTAAACCAACTAGCCCTAACACTAACCATAAGCCTAACCTTTACCAAAATAACCCTAACCATAACCCAAACCCAACTAACCATAACCCTAACCCTAACCCTAACCCTAACCCTAACCCTAGCCCAAATAACCCTAACCCTAACCCTAACCCTGACCCTAAACCTAACCCTAAACCAAATAACCCTAACCCTAACCCTAAACCAACTAGCCCTAACACTAACCATAAGCCTAACCTTTACCAAAATAACCCTAACCATAACCCAAACCCAACTAACCATAACCCTAACCCTAACCCTAACCCTAACCCTAACCCTACCCTAACCCTAACCCTAACCCTAACCATACCCCAAATAACCCTAACCCTAACCCTAACCCTGACCCTAAACCTAACCCTAAACCAAATAACCCTAACCCTAACCCTAAACCAACTAGCCCTAACACTAACCCTAAGCCTAACCTTTACCAAAATAACCCTAACTATAACCCTAACCCAACTAACCCTAACCCTAACCCTAACCCTAACCCTAACCCTAACCCTAGCCCAAATAACCCTAACCCTAACCCTAACCCTGACCCTAAACCTAAACCTAAACCAAATAACCCTAACCCTAACCCTAAACCAACTAGCCCTAACACTAACCATAAGCCTAACCATTACCAAAATAACCCTAACCATTACCCAAACCCAACTAACCATAACCCTAACCCTAACCCTAACCCTAACCCTAACCCTAACCCTAACCCTAACCCTAGCCCAAATAACCCTAACCCTAACCCTAACCCTGACCCTAAACCTAACCCTAAACCAAATAACCCTAACCCTAACCCTAAACCAACTAGCCCTAAGACTAACCATAAGCCTAACCTTTACCAAAATAACCCTAACCATAACCCTAACCCAACTAACCATAACCCTAACCCTAACCCTAACCCTAACCCTAACCCTAGCCCAAATAACCCTAACCCTAACCCTAACCCTGACCCTAAACCTAACCCTAAACCAAATAACCCTAACCCTAACCCTAAACCAACTAGCCCTAACACTAACCCTAAGCCTAACCTTTACCAAAATAACCCTAACCATAACCCAAACCCAACTAACCATAACCCTAACCCTAACCCTAACCCTAACCCTAACCCTAACCCTAACCCTAACCCTAACCCTAGCCCAAATAACCCTAACCCTAACCCTAACCCTGACCCTAAACCTAAACCTAAACCAAATAACCCTAACCCTAACCCTAAACCAACTAGCCCTAACACTAACCATAAGCCTAACCTTTACCAAAATAACCCTAACCATAACCCAAACCCAACTAACCCTAACCCTAACCCTAGCCCAAATAACCCTAACCCTAACCCTAACCCTAACCCTAACCCTAACCCTAACCCTAACCCTAACCCTAACCCTAACCCTAACCATAAGCCTAACCTTTACCAAAATAACCCTAACCATTACCCAAACCCAACTAAACATAACCCTAACCCTAACCCTAACCCTAACCCTAACCCTAACCCTAGCCCAAATAACCCTAACCCTAACCCTAACCCTGACCCTAAACCTAACCCTAAACCAAATAACCCTAACCCTAACCCTAAACCAACTAGCCCTAACACTAACCATAAGCCTAACCTTTACCAAAATAACCCTAACCATAACCCAAACCCAACTAACCATAACCCTAACCCTAACCCTAACCCTAACCCGAACCCTAGCCCAAATAACCCTAACCCTAAACCTAACCCTGACCCTAAACCTAACCCTAAACCAAATAACCCTAACCCTAACCCTAAACCAACTAGCCCTAACACTAACCATAAGCCTAACCTTTACCAAAATAACCCTAACCATAACCCAAACCCAACTAACCATAACCCTAACCCTAACCCTAACCCTAACCCTAACCCTAACCCTAACCCTAACCCTAACCCTAACCCTAGCCCAAATAACCCTAACCCTAACCCTAACCCTGACCCTAAACCTAAACCTAAACCAAATAACCCTAACCCTAACCCTAAACCAACTAGCCCTAACACTAACCATAAGCCTAACCTTTACCAAAATAACCCTAACCCTTACCCAAACCCAACTAACCATAACCCTAACCCTAACCCTAACCCTAACCCTAACCCTAGCCCAAATAACCCTAACCCTAACCCTAACCCTGACCCTAAACCTAACCCTAAACCAAATAACCCTAACCCTAACCCTAAACCAACTAGCCCTAACACTAACCATAAGCCTAACCTTTACCAAAATAACCCTAACCATAACCCAAACCCAACTAAACATAACCCTAACCCTAACCCTAACCCTATCCCTAACCCTAACCCTAGCCCAAATAACCCTAACCCTAACCCTAACCCTGACCCTAAACCTAACCCTAAACCAAATAACCCTAACCCTAACCCTAAACCAACTAGCCCTAACACTAACCATAAGCCTAACCTTTACCAAAATAACCCTAACCATAACCCAAATCCAACTAACCATAACCCTAACCCTAACCCTAACCCTAACCCTAACCCTAACCCTAACCCTAACCCTAACCCTAACCCTAACCCTAACCCTAACCCTAACCCTAACCCTAGCCCAAATAACCCTAACCCTAACCCTAACCCTGACCCTAAACCTAAACCTAAACCAAATAACCCTAACCCTAACCCTAAACCAACTAGCCCTAACACTAACCATAAGCCTAACCTTTACCAAAATAACCCTAACCATAACCCAAACCCAACTAACCCTAACCCTAACCCTAACCCTAACCCTAGCCCAAATAACCCTAACCCTAACCCTAACCCTGACCCTAAACCTAAACCTAAACCAAATAACCCTAACCCTAACCCTAAACCAACTAGCCCTAACACTAACCATAAGCCTAACCTTTACCAAAATAACCCTAACCATAACCCTAACCCAACTAACCCTAACCCTAACCCTAACCCTAACCCGAACCCTAACCCTAAACCAAATAACCCTAACCCTAACCCTAACCCTGACCCTAAACCTAAACCTAAACCAAATAACCCTAACCCTAACCCTAAACCAACTAACCCTAACACTAACCATAAACCTAACCATTACCAAAATAACCCTAACCATTACCCAAACCCAACTAACCATAACCCTAACCCTAACCCTAACCCTAACCCTAACCCTAACCCTAACCCTAGCCCAAATAACCCTAACCCTAACCCTAACCCTGACCCTAAACCTAACCCTAAACCAAATAACCCTAACCCTAACCCTAAACCAACTAGCCCTAACACTAACCATAAGCCTAACCTTTACCAAAATAACCCTAACCATAACCCTAACCCAACTAACCATAACCCTAACCCTAACCCTAACCCTAACCCTAACGCTAGCCCAAATAACCCTAACCCTAACCCTAACCCTGACCCTAAACCTAACCCTAAACCAAATAACCCTAACCCTAACCCTAAACCAACTAGCCCTAACACTAACCATAAGCCTAACCTTTACCAAAATAACCCTAACCCTTACCCAAACCCAACTAACCATAACCCTAACCCTAACCCTAACCCTAACCCTAACCCTAACCCTAGCCCAAATAACCCTAACCCTAACCCTAACCCTGACCCTAAACCTAACCCTAAACCAAATAACCCTAACCCTAACCCTAAACCAACTAGCCCTAACACTAACCATAAGCCTAACCTTTACCAAAATAACCCTAACCATAACCCAAACCCAACTAACCATAACCCTAACCCTAACCCTAACCCTAACCCTAACCCTAACCCTAACCCTAACCCTAACCCTAACCCTAACCCTAACCCTAACCCTAACCCTAACCCTAGCCCAAATAACCCTAACCCTAACCCTAACCCTGACCCTAAACCTAAACCTAAACCAAATAACCCTAACCCTAACCCTAAACCAACTAGCCCTAACACTAACCATAAGCCTAACCTTTACCAAAATAACCCTAACCATAACCCAAACCCAACTAACCATAACCCTAACCCTAACCCTAACCCTAACCCGAACCCTAGCCCAAATAACCCTAACCATAACCCTAACCCTGACCCTAAACCTAACCCTAAACCAAATAACCCTAACCCTAACCCTAAACCAACTAGCCCTAACACTAACCATAAGCCTAACCTTTACCAAAATAACCCTAACCATAACCCTAACCCAACTAACCATAACCCTAACCCTAACCCTAACCCTAACCCTAACCCTAGCCCAAATAACCCTAACCCTAACCCTAACCCTGACCCTAAACCTAAACCTAAACCAAATAACCCTAACCCTAACCCTAAACCAACTAGCCCTAACACTAACCATAAGCCTAACCTTTACCAAAATAACCCTAACCATAACCCTAACCCAACTAACCCTAACCCTAACCCTAACCCTGACCCTAAACCTAACCCTAAACCAAATAACCCTATCCCTAACCCTAAACCAACTAGCCCTAACATTAACCATAAGCCTAACCTTTACCAAAATAACCCTAACCATAACCCAAACCCAACTAACCCTAACCCTAACCCTAACCCTAACCCTAACCCTACCCCAAATAACCCTAACCCTAACCCTAACCCTGACCCTAAACCTAACCCTAAACCAAATAACCCTAACCCTAACCCTAAACCAACTAGCCCTAACACTAACCCTAAGCCTAACCTTTACCAAAATAACCCTAACTATAACCCTAACCCAACTAACCCTAACCCTAACCCTAACCCTAACCCTAACCCTAGCCCAAATAACCCTAACCCTAACCCTAACCCTGACCCTAAACCTAACCCTAAACCAAATAACCCTAACCCTAACCCTAAACCAACTAGCCCTAACACTAACCATAAGCCTAACCTTTACCAAAATAACCCTAACCATAACCCAAACCCAACTAACCATAACCCTAACCCTAACCCTAACCCTAACCCTAACCCTAACCCTAGCCCAAATAACCCTAACCCTAACCCTAACCCTGACCCTAAACCTAACCCTAAACCAAATAACCCTAACCCTAACCCTAAACCAACTAGCCCTAACACTAACCATAAGCCTAACCTTTACCAAAATAACCCTAACCATAACCCTAACCCAACTAACCCTAACCCTAACCCTAACCCTAACCCTAACCCTAGCCCAAATAACCCTAACCCTAACCCTAACCCTGACCCTAAACCTAAACCTAAACCAAATAACCCTAACCCTAACCCTAAACCAACTAGCCCTAACACTAACCATAAGCCTAACCTTTACCAAAATAACCCTAACCATTACCCAAACCCAACTAAACATAACCCTAACCCTAACACTAACCCTAACCCTAACCCTAACCCTAGCCCAAATAACCCTAACCCTAACCCTAACCCTGACCCTAAACCTAACCCTAAACCAAATAACCCTAACCCTAACCCTAAACCAACTAGCCCTAACACTAACCATAAGCCTAACCTTTACCAAAATAACCCTAACCATAACCCAAACCCAACTAACCATAACCCTAACCCTAACCCTAACCCTAACCCTAACCCTAACCCTAGCCCAAATAACCCTAACCCTAACCCTAACCCTGACCCTAAACCTAAACCTAAACCAAATAACCCTAACCCTAACCCTAAACCAACTAGCCCTAACACTAACCATAAGCCTAACCTTTACCAAAATAACCCTAACCATAACCCAAACCCAACTGACCCTAACCCTAACCCTAACCCTAACCCTAACCCTAACCGTAACCCTAACCCTAACCCTAGCCCAAATAACCCTAACCCTAACCCTAACCCTGACCCTAAACCTAACCCTAAACCAAATAACCCTAACCCTAACCCTAAACCAAGTAGACCTAACACTAACCATAAACCTAACCTTTACCAAAATAACCCTAACCATAACCCTAACCCAACTAACCCTAACCCTAACCCTAACCCTAACCCTAACCCTAACCCTAGCCCAAATAACCCTAACCCTAACCCTAACCCTGACCCTAAACCTAACCCTAAACCAAATAACCCTAACCCTAACCCTAAACCAACTAGCCCTAACACTAACCATAAGCCTAACCTTTACCAAAATAACCCTAACCATTACCCAAACCCAACTAACCCTAACCCTAACCCTAACCCTAACCCTAACCCTAACCCTAACCCTAACCCTAACCCTAGCCCAAATAACCCTAACCCTAACCCTAACCCTGACCCTAAACCTAACCCTAAACCAAATAACCCTAACCCTAACCCTAAACCAACTAGCCCTAACACTAACCATAAGCCTAACCTTTACCAAAATAACCCTAACCATAACCCTAACCCAACTAATCATAACCCTAACCCTAACCCTAACCCTAACCCTAACCCTAGCCAAAATAACCCTAACCCTAACCCTAACCCTGACCCTAAACCTAACCCTAAACCAAATAACCCTAACCCTAACCCTAAACCAACTAGCCCTAACACTAACCATAAGCCTAACCTTTACCAAAATAACCCTAACCATAACCCAAACCCAACTAACCATAACCCTAACCCTAACCCTAACCCTAACCCTAACCCTAGCCCAAATAACCCTAACCCTAACCCTAACCCTGACCCTAAACCTAACCCTAAACCAAATAACCCTAACCCTAACCCTAAACCAACTAGCCCTAACACTAACCATAAGCCTAACCTTTACCAAAATAACCCTAACCATAACCCAAACCCAACTAACCATAACCCTAACCCTAACCCTAACCCTAACCCTAACCCTAACCCTAACCCTAACCCTAACCCTAGCCCAAATAACCCTAACCCTAACCCTAACCCTGACCCTAAACCTAAACCTAAACCAAATAACCCTAACCCTAACCCTAAACCAACTAGCCCTAACACTAACCATAAGCCTAACCTTTACCAAAATAACCCTAACCATAACCCAAACCCAACTAACCATAACCATAACCCTAACCCTAACCCTAACCCTAACCCTAACCCTAACCCTAGCCCAAATAACCCTAACCCTAACCCTAACCCTGACCCTAAACCTAACCCTAAACCAAATAACCCTAACCCTAACCCTAAACCAAGTAGACCTAACACTAACCATAAACCTAACCTTTACCAAAATAACCCTAACCATAACCCTAACCCAACTAACCCTAACCCTAACCCTAACCCTAACCCTAACCCTAGCCCAAATAACCCTAACCCTAACCCTAACCCTGACCCTAAACCTAACCCTAAACCAAATAACCCTAACCCTAACCCTAAACCAACTAGCCCTAACACTAACCATAAGCCTAACCTTTACCAAAATAACCCTAACCATTACCCAAACCCAACTAACCCTAACCCTAACCCTAACCCTAACCCTAACCCTAACCCTAACCCTAACCCTAACCCTAACCCTAGCCCAAATAACCCTAACCCTAACCCTAACCCTGACCCTAAACCTAACCCTAAACCAAATAACCCTAACCCTAACCCTAAACCAACTAGCCCTAACACTAACCATAAGCCTAACCTTTACCAAAATAACCCTAACCATAACCCTAACCCAACTAATCATAACCCTAACCCTAACCCTAACCCTAACCCTAGCCCAAATAACCCTAACCCTAACCCTAACCCTGACCCTAAACCTAACCCTAAACCAAATAACCCTAACCCTAACCCTAAACCAACTAGCCCTAACACTAACCATAAGCCTAACCTTTACCAAAATAACCCTAACCATAACCCAAACCCAACTAACCATAACCCTAACCCTAACCCTAACCCTAACCCTAACCCTAGCCCAAATAACCCTAACCCTAACCCTAACCCTGACCCTAAACCTAACCCTAAACCAAATAACCCTAACCCTAACCCTAAACCAACTAGCCCTAACACTAACCATAAGCCTAACCTTTACCAAAATAACCCTAACCATAACCCAAACCCAACTAACCATAACCCTAACCCTAACCCTAACCCTAACCCTAACCCTACCCTAACCCTAACCCTAACCCTAACCATACCCCAAATAACCCTAACCCTAACCCTAACCCTGACCCTAAACCTAACCCTAAACCAAATAACCCTAACCCTAACCCTAAACCAACTAGCCCTAACACTAACCCTAAGCCTAACCTTTACCAAAATAACCCTAACTATAACCCTAACCCAACTAACCCTAACCCTAACCCTAACCCTAACCCTAACCCTAACCCTAGCCCAAATAACCCTAACCCTAACCCTAACCCTGACCCTAAACCTAAACCTAAACCAAATAACCCTAACCCTAACCCTAAACCAACTAGCCCTAACACTAACCATAAGCCTAACCATTACCAAAATAACCCTAACCATTACCCAAACCCAACTAACCATAACCCTAACCCTAACCCTAACCCTAACCCTAACCCTAACCCTAACCCTAACCCTAGCCCAAATAACCCTAACCCTAACCCTAACCCTGACCCTAAACCTAACCCTAAACCAAATAACCCTAACCCTAACCCTAAACCAACTAGCCCTAAGACTAACCATAAGCCTAACCTTTACCAAAATAACCCTAACCATAACCCTAACCCAACTAACCATAACCCTAACCCTAACCCTAACCCTAACCCTAACCCTAGCCCAAATAACCCTAACCCTAACCCTAACCCTGACCCTAAACCTAACCCTAAACCAAATAACCCTAACCCTAACCCTAAACCAACTAGCCCTAACACTAACCCTAAGCCTAACCTTTACCAAAATAACCCTAACCATAACCCAAACCCAACTAACCATAACCCTAACCCTAACCCTAACCCTAACCCTAACCCTAACCCTAACCCTAACCCTAACCCTAACCCTAACCCTAGCCCAAATAACCCTAACCCTAACCCTAACCCTGACCCTAAACCTAAACCTAAACCAAATAACCCTAACCCTAACCCTAAACCAACTAGCCCTAACACTAACCATAAGCCTAACCTTTACCAAAATAACCCTAACCATAACCCAAACCCAACTAACCCTAACCCTAACCCTAGCCCAAATAACCCTAACCCTAACCCTAACCCTAACCCTAACCCTAACCCTAACCCTAACCCTAACCCTAACCATAAGCCTAACCTTTACCAAAATAACCCTAACCATTACCCAAACCCAACTAAACATAACCCTAACCCTAACCCTAACCCTAACCCTAACCCTAACCCTAGCCCAAATAACCCTAACCCTAACCCTAACCCTGACCCTAAACCTAACCCTAAACCAAATAACCCTAACCCTAACCCTAAACCAACTAGCCCTAACACTAACCATAAGCCTAACCTTTACCAAAATAACCCTAACCATAACCCAAACCCAACTAACCATAACCCTAACCCTAACCCTAACCCTAACCCGAACCCTAGCCCAAATAACCCTAACCCTAAACCTAACCCTGACCCTAAACCTAACCCTAAACCAAATAACCCTAACCCTAACCCTAAACCAACTAGCCCTAACACTAACCATAAGCCTAACCTTTACCAAAATAACCCTAACCATAACCCAAACCCAACTAACCATAACCCTAACCCTAACCCTAACCCTAACCCTAACCCTAACCCTAACCCTAACCCTAACCCTAACCCTAACCCTAGCCCAAATAACCCTAACCCTAACCCTAACCCTGACCCTAAACCTAAACCTAAACCAAATAACCCTAACCCTAACCCTAAACCAACTAGCCCTAACACTAACCATAAGCCTAACCTTTACCAAAATAACCCTAACCCTTACCCAAACCCAACTAACCATAACCCTAACCCTAACCCTAACCCTAACCCTAACCCTAGCCCAAATAACCCTAACCCTAACCCTAACCCTGACCCTAAACCTAACCCTAAACCAAATAACCCTAACCCTAACCCTAAACCAACTAGCCCTAACACTAACCATAAGCCTAACCTTTACCAAAATAACCCTAACCATAACCCAAACCCAACTAAACATAACCCTAACCCTAACCCTAACCCTATCCCTAACCCTAACCCTAGCCCAAATAACCCTAACCCTAACCCTAACCCTGACCCTAAACCTAACCCTAAACCAAATAACCCTAACCCTAACCCTAAACCAACTAGCCCTAACACTAACCATAAGCCTAACCTTTACCAAAATAACCCTAACCATAACCCAAATCCAACTAACCATAACCCTAACCCTAACCCTAACCCTAACCCTAACCCTAACCCTAACCCTAACCCTAACCCTAACCCTAACCCTAACCCTAACCCTAACCCTAACCCTAGCCCAAATAACCCTAACCCTAACCCTAACCCTGACCCTAAACCTAAACCTAAACCAAATAACCCTAACCCTAACCCTAAACCAACTAGCCCTAACACTAACCATAAGCCTAACCTTTACCAAAATAACCCTAACCATAACCCTAACCCAACTAACCCTAACCCTAACCCTAACCCTAACCCGAACCCTAACCCTAAACCAAATAACCCTAACCCTAACCCTAACCCTGACCCTAAACCTAAACCTAAACCAAATAACCCTAACCCTAACCCTAAACCAACTAACCCTAACACTAACCATAAACCTAACCATTACCAAAATAACCCTAACCATTACCCAAACCCAACTAACCATAACCCTAACCCTAACCCTAACCCTAACCCTAACCCTAACCCTAACCCTAGCCCAAATAACCCTAACCCTAACCCTAACCCTGACCCTAAACCTAACCCTAAACCAAATAACCCTAACCCTAACCCTAAACCAACTAGCCCTAAGACTAACCATAAGCCTAACCTTTACCAAAATAACCCTAACCATAACCCTAACCCAACTAACCATAACCCTAACCCTAACCCTAACCCTAACCCTAACCCTAGCCCAAATAACCCTAACCCTAACCCTAACCCTAACCCTAAACCTAACCCTAAACCAAATAACCCTAACCCTAACCCTAAACCAACTAGCCCTAACACTAACCATAAGCCTAACCTTTACCAAAATAACCCTAACCCTTACCCAAACCCAACTAACCATAACCCTAACCCTAACCCTAACCCTAACCCTAACCCTAACCCTAGCCCAAATAACCCTAACCCTAACCCTAACCCTGACCCTAAACCTAACCCTAAACCAAATAACCCTAACCCTAACCCTAAACCAACTAGCCCTAACACTAACCATAAGCCTAACCTTTACCAAAATAACCCTAACCATAACCCAAACCCAACTAACCATAACCCTAACCCTAACCCTAACCCTAACCCTAACCCTAACCCTAACCCTAACCCTAACCCTAACCCTAGCCCAAATAACCCTAACCCTAACCCTAACCCTGACCCTAAACCTAAACCTAAACCAAATAACCCTAACCCTAACCCTAAACCAACTAGCCCTAACACTAACCATAAGCCTAACCTTTACCAAAATAACCCTAACCATAACCCAAACCCAACTAACCATAACCCTAACCCTAACCCTAACCCTAACCCTAACCCTAACCCTAACCCGAACCCTAGCCCAAATAACCCTAACCATAACCCTGACCCTGACCCTAAACCTAACCCTAAACCAAATAACCCTAACCCTAACCCTAAACCAACTAGCCCTAACACTAACCATAAGCCTAACCTTTACCAAAATAACCCTAACCATAACCCTAACCCAACTAACCATAACCCTAACCCTAACCCTAACCCTAACCCTAACCCTAGCCCAAATAACCCTAACCCTAACCCTAACCCTGACCCTAAACCTAAACCTAAACCAAATAACCCTAACCCTAACCCTAAACCAACTAGCCCTAACACTAACCATAAGCCTAACCTTTACCAAAATAACCCTAACCATAACCCTAACCCAACTAACCCTAACCCTAACCCTAACCCTGACCCTAAACCTAACCCTAAACCAAATAACCCTATCCCTAACCCTAAACCAACTAGCCCTAACATTAACCATAAGCCTAACCTTTACCAAAATAACCCTAACCATAACCCAAACCCAACTAACCCTAACCCTAACCCTAACCCTAACCCTAACCCTAACCCTAACACTAACCCTAACCCTAACCCTAACCCTAACCCTACCCCAAATAACCCTAACCCTAACCCTAACCCTGACCCTAAACCTAACCCTAAACCAAATAACCCTAACCCTAACCCTAAACCAACTAGCCCTAACACTAACCCTAAGCCTAACCTTTACCAAAATAACCCTAACTATAACCCTAACCCAACTAACCCTAACCCTAACCCTAACCCTAACCCTAACCCTAGCCCAAATAACCCTAACCCTAACCCTAACCCTGACCCTAAACCTAACCCTAAACCAAATAACCCTAACCCTAACCCTAAACCAACTAGCCCTAACACTAACCATAAGCCTAACCTTTACCAAAATAACCCTAACCATAACCCAAACCCAACTAACCATAACCCTAACCCTAACCCTAACCCTAACCCTAACCCTAGCCCAAATAACCCTAACCCTAACCCTAACCCTGACCCTAAACCTAAACCTAAACCAAATAACCCTAACCCTAACCCTAAACCAACTAGCCCTAACACTAACCATAAGCCTAACCTTTACCAAAATAACCCTAACCATTACCCAAACCCAACTAACCATAACCCTAACCCTAACCCTAACCCTAACCCTAGCCCAAATAACACTAACCCTAACCCTAACCCTGACCCTAAACCTAAACCTAAACCAAATAACCCTAACCCTAACCCTAAACCAACTAGCCCTAACACTAACCATAAGCCTAACCTTTACCAAAATAACCCTAACCATAACCCAAACCCAACTAACCCTAACCCTAACCCTAACCCTAACCCTAACCCTAACCCTAGCCCAAATAACCCTAACCCTAACCCTAACCCTGACCCTAAACCTAAACCTAAACCAAATAACCCTAACCCTAACCCTAAACCAACTAGCCCTAACACTAACCATAAGCCTAACCTTTACCAAAATAACCCTAACCATAACCCTAACCCAACTAACCCTAACCCTAACCCTAACCCGAACCCTAACCCTAGCCCAAATAACCCTAACCCTAACCCTAACCCTGACCCTAAACCTAAACCTAAACCAAATAACCCTAACCCTAACCCTAAACCAACTAGCCCTAACACTAACCATAAGCCTAACCATTACCAAAATAACCCTAACCATTACCCAAACCCAACTAACCATAACCCTAACCCTAACCCTAACCCTAACCCTAACCCTAACCCTAACCCTAACCCTAACCCTAGCCCAAATAACCCTAACCCTAACCCTAACCCTGACCCTAAACCTAACCCTAAACCAAATAACCCTAACCCTAACCCTAAACCAACTAGCCCTAAGACTAACCATAAGCCTAACCTTTACCAAAATAACCCTAACCATAACCCTAACCCAACTAACCATAACCCTAACCCTAACCCTAACCCTAACCCTAACCCTAGCCCAAATAACCCTAACCCTAACCCTAACCCTGACCCTAAACCTAACCCTAAACCAAATAACCCTAACCCTAAACCTAAACCAACTAGCCCTAACACTAACCCTAAGCCTAACCTTTACCAAAATAACCCTAACCATAACCCAAACCCAACTAACCATAACCCTAACCCTAACCCTAACCCTAACCCTAACCCTAACCCTAACCCTAACCCTAACCCTAGCCCAAATAACCCTAACCCTAACCCTAACCCTGACCCTAAACCTAAACCTAAACCAAATAACCCTAACCCTAACCCTAAACCAACTAGCCCTAACACTAACCATAAGCCTAACCTTTACCAAAATAACCCTAACCATAACCCAAACCCAACTAACCATAACCCTAACCCTAACCCTAACCCTAACCCGAACCCTAGCCCAAATAACCCTAACCCTAACCCTAACCCTGACCCTAAACCTAACCCTAAACCAAATAACCCTAACCCTAACCCTAAACCAACTAGCCCTAACACTAACCATAAGCCTAACCTTTACCAAAATAACCCTAAAAATAGCCCTAACCCAACTAACCATAACCCTAACCCTAACCCTAACCCTAACCCTAACCCTAGCCCAAATAACCCTAACCCTAACCCTAACCCTGACCCTAAACCTAAACCTAAACCAAATAACCCTAACCCTAACCCTAAACCAACTAGCCCTAACACTAACCATAAGCCTAACCTTTACCAAAATAACCCTAACCATAACCCTAACCCAACTAATCATAACCCTAACCCTAACCCTAACCCTAACCCTAACCCTAACCCTAACCCTAGCCAAAATAACCCTAACCCTAACCCTAACCCTGACCCTAAACCTAACCCTAAACCAAATAACCCTAACCCTAACCCTAAACCAACTAGCCCTAACACTAACCATAAGCCTAACCTTTACCAAAATAACCCTAACCATAACCCAAACCCAACTAACCATAACCCTAACCCTAACCCTAACCCTAACCCTAACCCTAACCCTAACCCTAACCCTAGCCCAAATAACCCTAACCCTAACCCTAACCCTGACCCTAAACCTAACCCTAAACCAAATAACCCTAACCCTAACCCTAAACCAACTAGCCCTAACATTAACCATAAGCCTAACCTTTACCAAAATAACCCTAACCATAACCCAAACCCAACTAACCCTAACCCTAACCCTAACCCTAACCCTAACCCTAACACTAACCCTAACCCTAACCCTAACCCTAACCCTACCCCAAATAACCCTAACCCTAACCCTAACCCTGACCCTAAACCTAACCCTAAACCAAATAACCCTAACCCTAACCCTAAACCAACTAGCCCTAACACTAACCCTAAGCCTAACCTTTACCAAAATAACCCTAACTATAACCCTAACCCAACTAACCCTAACCCTAACCCTAACCCTAACCCTAACCCTAGCCCAAATAACCCTAACCCTAACCCTAACCCTGACCCTAAACCTAACCCTAAACCAAATAACCCTAACCCTAACCCTAAACCAACTAGCCCTAACACTAACCATAAGCCTAACCTTTACCAAAATAACCCTAACCATAACCCAAACCCAACTAACCATAACCCTAACCCTAACCCTAACCCTAACCCTAACCCTAACCCTAGCCCAAATAACCCTAACCCTAACCCTAACCCTGACCCTAAACCTAACCCTAAACCAAATAACCCTAACCCTAACCCTAAACCAACTAGCCCTAACACTAACCATAAGCCTAACCTTTACCAAAATAACCCTAACCATAACCCTAACCCAACTAACCCTAACCCTAACCCTAACCCTAACCCTAACCCTAGCCCAAATAACCCTAACCCTAACCCTAACCCTGACCCTAAACCTAACCCTAAACCAAATAACCCTAACCCTAACCCTAAACCAACTAGCCCTAACACTAACCATAAGCCTAACCTTTACCAAAATAACCCTAACCATTACCCAAACCCAACTAAACATAACCCTAACCCTAACACTAACCCTAACCCTAACCCTAACCCTAGCCCAAATAACCCTAACCCTAACCCTAACCCTGACCCTAAACCTAACCCTAAACCAAATAACCCTAACCCTAACCCTAAACCAACTAGCCCTAACACTAACCATAAGCCTAACCTTTACCAAAATAACCCTAACCATAACCCAAACCCAACTAACCATAACCCTAACCCTAACCCTAACCCTAACCCTAACCCTAGCCCAAATAACCCTAACCCTAACCCTAACCCTGACCCTAAACCTAACCCTAAACCAAATAACCCTAACCCTAACCCTAAACCAAGTAGACCTAACACTAACCATAAACCTAACCTTTACCAAAATAACCCTAACCATAACCCTAACCCAACTAACCCTAACCCTAACCCTAACCCTAACCCTAACCCTAGCCCAAATAACCCTAACCCTAACCCTAACCCTGACCCTAAACCTAACCCTAAACCAAATAACCCTAACCCTAACCCTAAACCAACTAGCCCTAACACTAACCATAAGCCTAACCTTTACCAAAATAACCCTAACCATTACCCAAACCCAACTAACCCTAACCCTAACCCTAACCCTAACCCTAACCCTAACCCTAACCCTAACCCTAACCCTAGCCCAAATAACCCTAACCCTAACCCTAACCCTGACCCTAAACCTAACCCTAAACCAAATAACCCTAACCCTAACCCTAAACCAACTAGCCCTAACACTAACCATAAGCCTAACCTTTACCAAAATAACCCTAACCATAACCCTAACCCAACTAATCATAACCCTAACCCTAACCCTAACCCTAACCCTAACCCTAGCCAAAATAACCCTAACCCTAACCCTAACCCTGACCCTAAACCTAACCCTAAACCAAATAACCCTAACCCTAACCCTAAACCAACTAGCCCTAACACTAACCATAAGCCTAACCTTTACCAAAATAACCCTAACCATAACCCAAACCCAACTAACCATAACCCTAACCCTAACCCTAACCCTAACCCTAGCCCAAATAACCCTAACCCTAACCCTAACCCTGACCCTAAACCTAACCCTAAACCAAATAACCCTAACCCTAACCCTAAACCAACTAGCCCTAACACTAACCATAAGCCTAACCTTTACCAAAATAACCCTAACCATAACCCAAACCCAACTAACCATAACCCTAACCCTAACCCTAACCCTAACCCTAACCCTAACCCTACCCTAACCCTAACCCTAACCCTAACCATACCCCAAATAACCCTAACCCTAACCCTAACCCTGACCCTAAACCTAACCCTAAACCAAATAACCCTAACCCTAACCCTAAACCAACTAGCCCTAACACTAACCCTAAGCCTAACCTTTACCAAAATAACCCTAACTATAACCCTAACCCAACTAACCCTAACCCTAACCCTAACCCTAACCCTAACCCTAGCCCAAATAACCCTAACCCTAACCCTAACCCTGACCCTAAACCTAAACCTAAACCAAATAACCCTAACCCTAACCCTAAACCAACTAGCCCTAACACTAACCATAAGCCTAACCATTACCAAAATAACCCTAACCATTACCCAAACCCAACTAACCATAACCCTAACCCTAACCCTAACCCTAACCCTAACCCTAACCCTAACCCTAGCCCAAATAACCCTAACCCTAACCCTAACCCTGACCCTAAACCTAACCCTAAACCAAATAACCCTAACCCTAACCCTAAACCAACTAGCCCTAAGACTAACCATAAGCCTAACCTTTACCAAAATAACCCTAACCATAACCCTAACCCAACTAACCATAACCCTAACCCTAACCCTAACCCTAACCCTAACCCTAGCCCAAATAACCCTAACCCTAACCCTAACCCTGACCCTAAACCTAACCCTAAACCAAATAACCCTAACCCTAACCCTAAACCAACTAGCCCTAACACTAACCCTAAGCCTAACCTTTACCAAAATAACCCTAACCATAACCCAAACCCAACTAACCATAACCCTAACCCTAACCCTAACCCTAACCCTAACCCTAACCCTAACCCTAACCCTAACCCTAACCCTAGCCCAAATAACCCTAACCCTAACCCTAACCCTGACCCTAAACCTAAACCTAAACCAAATAACCCTAACCCTAACCCTAAACCAACTAGCCCTAACACTAACCATAAGCCTAACCTTTACCAAAATAACCCTAACCATAACCCAAACCCAACTAACCATAACCCTAACCCTAACCCTAACCCTAACCCGAACCCTAGCCCAAATAACCCTAACCCTAACCCTAACCCTGACCCTAAACCTAACCCTAAACCAAATAACCCTAACCCTAACCCTAAACCAACTAGCCCTAACACTAACCATAAGCCTAACCTTTACCAAAATAACCCTAACAATAGCCCTAACCCAACTAACCATAACCCTAACCCTAACCCTAACCCTAACCCTAACCCTAGCCCAAATAACCCTAACCCTAACCCTAACCCTGACCCTAAACCTAAACCTAAACCAAATAACCCTAACCCTAACCCTAAACCAACTAGCCCTAACACTAACCATAAGCCTAACCTTTACCAAAATAACCCTAACCATAACCCTAACCCAACTAATCATAACCCTAACCCTAACCCTAACCCTAACCCTAACCCTAACCCTAACCCTAACCCTAACCCTAGCCAAAATAACCCTAACCCTAACCCTAACCCTGACCCTAAACCTAACCCTAAACCAAATAACCCTAACCCTAACCCTAAACCAACTAGCCCTAACACTAACCATAAGCCTAACCTTTACCAAAATAACCCTAACCATAACCCAAACCCAACTAACCATAACCCTAACCCTAACCCTAACCCTAACCCTAACCCTAACCCTAACCCTAACCCTAGCCCAAATAACCCTAACCCTAACCCTAACCCTGACCCTAAACCTAACCCTAAACCAAATAACCCTAACCCTAACCCTAAACCAACTAGCCCTAACATTAACCATAAGCCTAACCTTTACCAAAATAACCCTAACCATAACCCAAACCCAACTAACCCTAACCCTAACCCTAACCCTAACCCTAACCCTAACCCTAACACTAACCCTAACCCTAACCCTAACCCTAACCCTACCCCAAATAACCCTAACCCTAACCCTAACCCTGACCCTAAACCTAACCCTAAACCAAATAACCCTAACCCTAACCCTAAACCAACTAGCCCTAACACTAACCCTAAGCCTAACCTTTACCAAAATAACCCTAACCATTACCCAAACCCAACTAACCATAACCCTAACCCTAACCCTAACCCTAACCCTAACCCTAACCCTAACCCTAGCCCAAATAACCCTAACCCTAACCCTAACCCTGACCCTAAACCTAACCCTAAACCAAATAACCCTAACCCTAACCCTAAACCAACTAGCCCTAAGACTAACCATAAGCCTAACCTTTACCAAAATAACCCTAACCATAACCCTAACCCAACTAACCATAACCCTAACCCTAACCCTAACCCTAACCCTAACCCTAGCCCAAATAACCCTAACCCTAACCCTAACCCTGACCCTAAACCTAACCCTAAACCAAATAACCCTAACCCTAACCCTAAACCAACTAGCCCTAACACTAACCCTAAGCCTAACCTTTACCAAAATAACCCTAACCATAACCCAAACCCAACTAACCATAACCCTAACCCTAACCCTAACCCTAACCCTAACCCTAACCCTAACCCTAACCCTAACCCTAACCCTAGCCCAAATAACCCTAACCCTAACCCTAACCCTGACCCTAAACCTAAACCTAAACCAAATAACCCTAACCCTAACCCTAAACCAACTAGCCCTAACACTAACCATAAGCCTAACCTTTACCAAAATAACCCTAACCATAACCCAAACCCAACTAACCATAACCCTAACCCTAACCCTAACCCTAACCCGAACCCTAGCCCAAATAACCCTAACCCTAACCCTAACCCTGACCCTAAACCTAACCCTAAACCAAATAACCCTAACCCTAACCCTAAACCAACTAGCCCTAACACTAACCATAAGCCTAACCTTTACCAAAATAACCCTAACAATAGCCCTAACCCAACTAACCATAACCCTAACCCTAACCCTAACCCTAACCCTAACCCTAGCCCAAATAACCCTAAACCTAACCCTAACCCTGACCCTAAACCTAAACCTAAACCAAATAACCCTAACCCTAACCCTAAACCAACTAGCCCTAACACTAACCATAAGCCTAACCTTTACCAAAATAACCCTAACCATAACCCTAACCCAACTAATCATAACCCTAACCCTAACCCTAACCCTAACCCTAACCCTAACCCTAACCCTAACCCTAGCCAAAATAACCCTAACCCTAACCCTAACCCTGACCCTAACCCTAACCCTAAACCAAATAACCCTAACCCTAACCCTAAACCAACTAGCCCTAACACTAACCATAAGCCTAACCTTTACCAAAATAACCCTAACCATAACCCAAACCCAACTAACCATAACCCTAACCCTAACCCTAACCCTAACCCTAACCCTAACCCTAACCCTAGCCCAAATAACCCTAACCCTAACCCTAACCCTGACCCTAAACCTAACCCTAAACCAAATAACCCTAACCCTAACCCTAAACCAACTAGCCCTAACATTAACCATAAGCCTAACCTTTACCAAAATAACCCTAACCATAACCCAAACCCAACTAACCCTAACCCTAACCCTAACCCTAACCCTAACCCTAACCCTAACACTAACCCTAACCCTAACCCTAACCCTAACCCTACCCCAAATAACCCTAACCCTAACCCTAACCCTGACCCTAAACCTAACCCTAAACCAAATAACCCTAACCCTAACCCTAAACCAACTAGCCCTAACACTAACCCTAAGCCTAACCTTTACCAAAATAACCCTAACTATAACCCTAACCCAACTAACCCTAACCCTAACCCTAACCCTAACCCTAACCCTAGCCCAAATAACCCTAACCCTAACCCTAACCCTGACCCTAAACCTAACCCTAAACCAAATAACCCTAACCCTAACCCTAAACCATGTAGACCTAACACTAACCATAAACCTAACCTTTACCAAAATAACCCTAACCATAACCCTAACCCAACTAACCCTAACCCTAACCCTAACCCTAACCCTAACCCTAGCCCAAATAACCCTAACCCTAACCCTAACCCTGACCCTAAACCTAACCCTAAACCAAATAACCCTAACCCTAACCCTAAACCAACTAGCCCTAACACTAACCATAAGCCTAACCTTTACCAAAATAACCCTAACCATTACCCAAACCCAACTAACCCTAACCCTAACCCTAACCCTAACCCTAACCCTAACCCTAACCCTAACCCTAACCCTAGCCCAAATAACCCTAACCCTAACCCTAACCCTGACCCTAAACCTAAACCTAAACCAAATAACCCTAACCCTAACCCTAAACCAACTAGCCCTAACACTAACCATAAGCCTAACCTTTACCAAAATAACCCTAACCATAACCCAAACCCAACTAACCATAACCCTAACCCTAACCCTAACCCTAACCCGAACCCTAGCCCAAATAACCCTAACCCTAACCCTAACCCTGACCCTAAACCTAACCCTAAACCAAATAACCCTAACCCTAACCCTAAACCAACTAGCCCTAACACTAACCATAAGCCTAACCTTTACCAAAATAACCCTAAAAATAGCCCTAACCCAACTAACCATAACCCTAACCCTAACCCTAACCCTAACCCTAACCCTAGCCCAAATAACCCTAACCCTAACCCTAACCCTGACCCTAAACCTAAACCTAAACCAAATAACCCTAACCCTAACCCTAAACCAACTAGCCCTAACACTAACCATAAGCCTAACCTTTACCAAAATAACCCTAACCATAACCCTAACCCAACTAATCATAACCCTAACCCTAACCCTAACCCTAACCCTAACCCTAACCCTAGCCAAAATAACCCTAACCCTAACCCTAACCCTGACCCTAAACCTAACCCTAAACCAAATAACCCTAACCCTAACCCTAAACCAACTAGCCCTAACACTAACCATAAGCCTAACCTTTACCAAAATAACCCTAACCATAACCCAAACCCAACTAACCATAACCCTAACCCTAACCCTAACCCTAACCCTAACCCTAACCCTAACCCTAACCCTAGCCCAAATAACCCTAACCCTAACCCTAACCCTGACCCTAAACCTAACCCTAAACCAAATAACCCTAACCCTAACCCTAAACCAACTAGCCCTAACATTAACCATAAGCCTAACCTTTACCAAAATAACCCTAACCATAACCCAAACCCAACTAACCCTAACCCTAACCCTAACCCTAACCCTAACCCTAACACTAACCCTAACCCTAACCCTAACCCTAACCCTACCCCAAATAACCCTAACCCTAACCCTAACCCTGACCCTAAACCTAACCCTAAACCAAATAACCCTAACCCTAACCCTAAACCAACTAGCCCTAACACTAACCCTAAGCCTAACCTTTACCAAAATAACCCTAACTATAACCCTAACCCAACTAACCCTAACCCTAACCCTAACCCTAACCCTAACCCTAGCCCAAATAACCCTAACCCTAACCCTAACCCTGACCCTAAACCTAACCCTAAACCAAATAACCCTAACCCTAACCCTAAACCAACTAGCCCTAACACTAACCATAAGCCTAACCTTTACCAAAATAACCCTAACCATAACCCAAACCCAACTAACCATAACCCTAACCCTAACCCTAACCCTAACCCTAACCCTAACCCTAGCCCAAATAACCCTAACCCTAACCCTAACCCTGACCCTAAACCTAACCCTAAACCAAATAACCCTAACCCTAACCCTAAACCAACTAGCCCTAACACTAACCATAAGCCTAACCTTTACCAAAATAACCCTAACCATAACCCTAACCCAACTAACCCTAACCCTAACCCTAACCCTAACCCTAACCCTAGCCCAAATAACCCTAACCCTAACCCTAACCCTGACCCTAAACCTAACCCTAAACCAAATAACCCTAACCCTAACCCTAAACCAACTAGCCCTAACACTAACCATAAGCCTAACCTTTACCAAAATAACCCTAACCATTACCCAAACCCAACTAAACATAACCCTAACCCTAACACTAACCCTAACCCTAACCCTAACCCTAGCCCAAATAACCCTAACCCTAACCCTAACCCTGACCCTAAACCTAACCCTAAACCAAATAACCCTAACCCTAACCCTAAACCAACTAGCCCTAACACTAACCATAAGCCTAACCTTTACCAAAATAACCCTAACCATAACCCAAACCCAACTAACCATAACCCTAACCCTAACCCTAACCCTAACCCTAACCCTAGCCCAAATAACCCTAACCCTAACCCTAACCCTGACCCTAAACCTAACCCTAAACCAAATAACCCTAACCCTAACCCTAAACCAAGTAGACCTAACACTAACCATAAACCTAACCTTTACCAAAATAACCCTAACCATAACCCTAACCCAACTAACCCTAACCCTAACCCTAACCCTAACCCTAACCCTAGCCCAAATAACCCTAACCCTAACCCTAACCCTGACCCTAAACCTAACCCTAAACCAAATAACCCTAACCCTAACCCTAAACCAACTAGCCCTAACACTAACCATAAGCCTAACCTTTACCAAAATAACCCTAACCATTACCCAAACCCAACTAACCCTAACCCTAACCCTAACCCTAACCCTAACCCTAACCCTAACCCTAACCCTAACCCTAGCCCAAATAACCCTAACCCTAACCCTAACCCTGACCCTAAACCTAACCCTAAACCAAATAACCCTAACCCTAACCCTAAACCAACTAGCCCTAACACTAACCATAAGCCTAACCTTTACCAAAATAACCCTAACCATAACCCTAACCCAACTAATCATAACCCTAACCCTAACCCTAACCCTAACCCTAACCCTAGCCAAAATAACCCTAACCCTAACCCTAACCCTGACCCTAAACCTAACCCTAAACCAAATAACCCTAACCCTAACCCTAAACCAACTAGCCCTAACACTAACCATAAGCCTAACCTTTACCAAAATAACCCTAACCATAACCCAAACCCAACTAACCATAACCCTAACCCTAACCCTAACCCTAACCCTAGCCCAAATAACCCTAACCCTAACCCTAACCCTGACCCTAAACCTAACCCTAAACCAAATAACCCTAACCCTAACCCTAAACCAACTAGCCCTAACACTAACCATAAGCCTAACCTTTACCAAAATAACCCTAACCATAACCCAAACCCAACTAACCATAACCCTAACCCTAACCCTAACCCTAACCCTAACCCTAACCCTACCCTAACCCTAACCCTAACCCTAACCATACCCCAAATAACCCTAACCCTAACCCTAACCCTGACCCTAAACCTAACCCTAAACCAAATAACCCTAACCCTAACCCTAAACCAACTAGCCCTAACACTAACCCTAAGCCTAACCTTTACCAAAATAACCCTAACTATAACCCTAACCCAACTAACCCTAACCCTAACCCTAACCCTAACCCTAACCCTAACCCTAGCCCAAATAACCCTAACCCTAACCCTAACCCTGACCCTAAACCTAAACCTAAACCAAATAACCCTAACCCTAACCCTAAACCAACTAGCCCTAACACTAACCATAAGCCTAACCATTACCAAAATAACCCTAACCATTACCCAAACCCAACTAACCATAACCCTAACCCTAACCCTAACCCTAACCCTAACCCTAACCCTAACCCTAGCCCAAATAACCCTAACCCTAACCCTAACCCTGACCCTAAACCTAACCCTAAACCAAATAACCCTAACCCTAACCCTAAACCAACTAGCCCTAAGACTAACCATAAGCCTAACCTTTACCAAAATAACCCTAACCATAACCCTAACCCAACTAACCATAACCCTAACCCTAACCCTAACCCTAACCCTAACCCTAGCCCAAATAACCCTAACCCTAACCCTAACCCTGACCCTAAACCTAACCCTAAACCAAATAACCCTAACCCTAACCCTAAACCAACTAGCCCTAACACTAACCCTAAGCCTAACCTTTACCAAAATAACCCTAACCATAACCCAAACCCAACTAACCATAACCCTAACCCTAACCCTAACCCTAACCCTAACCCTAACCCTAACCCTAACCCTAACCCTAACCCTAACCCTAGCCCAAATAACCCTAACCCTAACCCTAACCCTGACCCTAAACCTAAACCTAAACCAAATAACCCTAACCCTAACCCTAAACCAACTAGCCCTAACACTAACCATAAGCCTAACCTTTACCAAAATAACCCTAACCATAACCCAAACCCAACTAACCATAACCCTAACCCTAACCCTAACCCTAACCCGAACCCTAGCCCAAATAACCCTAACCCTAACCCTAACCCTGACCCTAAACCTAACCCTAAACCAAATAACCCTAACCCTAACCCTAAACCAACTAGCCCTAACACTAACCATAAGCCTAACCTTTACCAAAATAACCCTAACAATAGCCCTAACCCAACTAACCATAACCCTAACCCTAACCCTAACCCTAACCCTAACCCTAGCCCAAATAACCCTAACCCTAACCCTAACCCTGACCCTAAACCTAAACCTAAACCAAATAACCCTAACCCTAACCCTAAACCAACTAGCCCTAACACTAACCATAAGCCTAACCTTTACCAAAATAACCCTAACCATAACCCTAACCCAACTAATCATAACCCTAACCCTAACCCTAACCCTAACCCTAACCCTAACCCTAACCCTAACCCTAACCCTAGCCAAAATAACCCTAACCCTAACCCTAACCCTGACCCTAAACCTAACCCTAAACCAAATAACCCTAACCCTAACCCTAAACCAACTAGCCCTAACACTAACCATAAGCCTAACCTTTACCAAAATAACCCTAACCATAACCCAAACCCAACTAACCATAACCCTAACCCTAACCCTAACCCTAACCCTAACCCTAACCCTAACCCTAGCCCAAATAACCCTAACCCTAACCCTAACCCTGACCCTAAACCTAACCCTAAACCAAATAACCCTAACCCTAACCCTAAACCAACTAGCCCTAACATTAACCATAAGCCTAACCTTTACCAAAATAACCCTAACCATAACCCAAACCCAACTAACCCTAACCCTAACCCTAACCCTAACCCTAACCCTAACCCTAACACTAACCCTAACCCTAACCCTAACCCTAACCCTACCCCAAATAACCCTAACCCTAACCCTAACCCTGACCCTAAACCTAACCCTAAACCAAATAACCCTAACCCTAACCCTAAACCAACTAGCCCTAACACTAACCCTAAGCCTAACCTTTACCAAAATAACCCTAACCATTACCCAAACCCAACTAACCATAACCCTAACCCTAACCCTAACCCTAACCCTAACCCTAACCCTAACCCTAGCCCAAATAACCCTAACCCTAACCCTAACCCTGACCCTAAACCTAACCCTAAACCAAATAACCCTAACCCTAACCCTAAACCAACTAGCCCTAAGACTAACCATAAGCCTAACCTTTACCAAAATAACCCTAACCATAACCCTAACCCAACTAACCATAACCCTAACCCTAACCCTAACCCTAACCCTAACCCTAGCCCAAATAACCCTAACCCTAACCCTAACCCTGACCCTAAACCTAACCCTAAACCAAATAACCCTAACCCTAACCCTAAACCAACTAGCCCTAACACTAACCCTAAGCCTAACCTTTACCAAAATAACCCTAACCATAACCCAAACCCAACTAACCATAACCCTAACCCTAACCCTAACCCTAACCCTAACCCTAACCCTAACCCTAACCCTAACCCTAACCCTAACCCTAGCCCAAATAACCCTAACCCTAACCCTAACCCTGACCCTAAACCTAAACCTAAACCAAATAACCCTAACCCTAACCCTAAACCAACTAGCCCTAACACTAACCATAAGCCTAACCTTTACCAAAATAACCCTAACCATAACCCAAACCCAACTAACCATAACCCTAACCCTAACCCTAACCCTAACCCGAACCCTAGCCCAAATAACCCTAACCCTAACCCTAACCCTGACCCTAAACCTAACCCTAAACCAAATAACCCTAACCCTAACCCTAAACCAACTAGCCCTAACACTAACCATAAGCCTAACCTTTACCAAAATAACCCTAACAATAGCCCTAACCCAACTAACCATAACCCTAACCCTAACCCTAACCCTAACCCTAACCCTAGCCCAAATAACCCTAAACCTAACCCTAACCCTGACCCTAAACCTAAACCTAAACCAAATAACCCTAACCCTAACCCTAAACCAACTAGCCCTAACACTAACCATAAGCCTAACCTTTACCAAAATAACCCTAACCATAACCCTAACCCAACTAATCATAACCCTAACCCTAACCCTAACCCTAACCCTAACCCTAACCCTAACCCTAACCCTAGCCAAAATAACCCTAACCCTAACCCTAACCCTGACCCTAACCCTAACCCTAAACCAAATAACCCTAACCCTAACCCTAAACCAACTAGCCCTAACACTAACCATAAGCCTAACCTTTACCAAAATAACCCTAACCATAACCCAAACCCAACTAACCATAACCCTAACCCTAACCCTAACCCTAACCCTAACCCTAACCCTAACCCTAGCCCAAATAACCCTAACCCTAACCCTAACCCTGACCCTAAACCTAACCCTAAACCAAATAACCCTAACCCTAACCCTAAACCAACTAGCCCTAACATTAACCATAAGCCTAACCTTTACCAAAATAACCCTAACCATAACCCAAACCCAACTAACCCTAACCCTAACCCTAACCCTAACCCTAACCCTAACCCTAACACTAACCCTAACCCTAACCCTAACCCTAACCCTACCCCAAATAACCCTAACCCTAACCCTAACCCTGACCCTAAACCTAACCCTAAACCAAATAACCCTAACCCTAACCCTAAACCAACTAGCCCTAACACTAACCCTAAGCCTAACCTTTACCAAAATAACCCTAACTATAACCCTAACCCAACTAACCCTAACCCTAACCCTAACCCTAACCCTAACCCTAGCCCAAATAACCCTAACCCTAACCCTAACCCTGACCCTAAACCTAACCCTAAACCAAATAACCCTAACCCTAACCCTAAACCAAGTAGACCTAACACTAACCATAAACCTAACCTTTACCAAAATAACCCTAACCATAACCCTAACCCAACTAACCCTAACCCTAACCCTAACCCTAACCCTAACCCTAGCCCAAATAACCCTAACCCTAACCCTAACCCTGACCCTAAACCTAACCCTAAACCAAATAACCCTAACCCTAACCCTAAACCAACTAGCCCTAACACTAACCATAAGCCTAACCTTTACCAAAATAACCCTAACCATTACCCAAACCCAACTAACCCTAACCCTAACCCTAACCCTAACCCTAACCCTAACCCTAACCCTAACCCTAACCCTAGCCCAAATAACCCTAACCCTAACCCTAACCCTGACCCTAAACCTAACCCTAAACCAAATAACCCTAACCCTAACCCTAAACCAACTAGCCCTAACACTAACCATAAGCCTAACCTTTACCAAAATAACCCTAACCATAACCCTAACCCAACTAATCATAACCCTAACCCTAACCCTAACCCTAACCCTAACCCTAGCCAAAATAACCCTAACCCTAACCCTAACCCTGACCCTAAACCTAACCCTAAACCAAATAACCCTAACCCTAACCCTAAACCAACTAGCCCTAACACTAACCATAAGCCTAACCTTTACCAAAATAACCCTAACCATAACCCAAACCCAACTAACCATAACCCTAACCCTAACCCTAACCCTAACCCTAGCCCAAATAACCCTAACCCTAACCCTAACCCTGACCCTAAACCTAACCCTAAACCAAATAACCCTAACCCTAACCCTAAACCAACTAGCCCTAACACTAACCATAAGCCTAACCTTTACCAAAATAACCCTAACCATAACCCAAACCCAACTAACCATAACCCTAACCCTAACCCTAACCCTAACCCTAACCCTAACCCTACCCTAACCCTAACCCTAACCCTAACCATACCCCAAATAACCCTAACCCTAACCCTAACCCTGACCCTAAACCTAACCCTAAACCAAATAACCCTAACCCTAACCCTAAACCAACTAGCCCTAACACTAACCCTAAGCCTAACCTTTACCAAAATAACCCTAACTATAACCCTAACCCAACTAACCCTAACCCTAACCCTAACCCTAACCCTAACCCTAACCCTAGCCCAAATAACCCTAACCCTAACCCTAACCCTGACCCTAAACCTAAACCTAAACCAAATAACCCTAACCCTAACCCTAAACCAACTAGCCCTAACACTAACCATAAGCCTAACCATTACCAAAATAACCCTAACCATTACCCAAACCCAACTAACCATAACCCTAACCCTAACCCTAACCCTAACCCTAACCCTAACCCTAACCCTAGCCCAAATAACCCTAACCCTAACCCTAACCCTGACCCTAAACCTAACCCTAAACCAAATAACCCTAACCCTAACCCTAAACCAACTAGCCCTAAGACTAACCATAAGCCTAACCTTTACCAAAATAACCCTAACCATAACCCTAACCCAACTAACCATAACCCTAACCCTAACCCTAACCCTAACCCTAACCCTAGCCCAAATAACCCTAACCCTAACCCTAACCCTGACCCTAAACCTAACCCTAAACCAAATAACCCTAACCCTAACCCTAAACCAACTAGCCCTAACACTAACCCTAAGCCTAACCTTTACCAAAATAACCCTAACCATAACCCAAACCCAACTAACCATAACCCTAACCCTAACCCTAACCCTAACCCTAACCCTAACCCTAACCCTAACCCTAACCCTAACCCTAGCCCAAATAACCCTAACCCTAACCCTAACCCTGACCCTAAACCTAAACCTAAACCAAATAACCCTAACCCTAACCCTAAACCAACTAGCCCTAACACTAACCATAAGCCTAACCTTTACCAAAATAACCCTAACCATAACCCAAACCCAACTAACCATAACCCTAACCCTAACCCTAACCCTAACCCGAACCCTAGCCCAAATAACCCTAACCCTAACCCTAACCCTGACCCTAAACCTAACCCTAAACCAAATAACCCTAACCCTAACCCTAAACCAACTAGCCCTAACACTAACCATAAGCCTAACCTTTACCAAAATAACCCTAACAATAGCCCTAACCCAACTAACCATAACCCTAACCCTAACCCTAACCCTAACCCTAACCCTAGCCCAAATAACCCTAACCCTAACCCTAACCCTGACCCTAAACCTAAACCTAAACCAAATAACCCTAACCCTAACCCTAAACCAACTAGCCCTAACACTAACCATAAGCCTAACCTTTACCAAAATAACCCTAACCATAACCCTAACCCAACTAATCATAACCCTAACCCTAACCCTAACCCTAACCCTAACCCTAACCCTAACCCTAGCCAAAATAACCCTAACCCTAACCCTAACCCTGACCCTAAACCTAACCCTAAACCAAATAACCCTAACCCTAACCCTAAACCAACTAGCCCTAACACTAACCATAAGCCTAACCTTTACCAAAATAACCCTAACCATAACCCAAACCCAACTAACCATAACCCTAACCCTAACCCTAACCCTAACCCTAACCCTAACCCTAACCCTAACCCTAGCCCAAATAACCCTAACCCTAACCCTAACCCTGACCCTAAACCTAACCCTAAACCAAATAACCCTAACCCTAACCCTAAACCAACTAGCCCTAACATTAACCATAAGCCTAACCTTTACCAAAATAACCCTAACCATAACCCAAACCCAACTAACCCTAACCCTAACCCTAACCCTAACCCTAACCCTAACCCTAACACTAACCCTAACCCTAACCCTAACCCTAACCCTACCCCAAATAACCCTAACCCTAACCCTAACCCTGACCCTAAACCTAACCCTAAACCAAATAACCCTAACCCTAACCCTAAACCAACTAGCCCTAACACTAACCCTAAGCCTAACCTTTACCAAAATAACCCTAACTATAACCCTAACCCAACTAACCCTAACCCTAACCCTAACCCTAACCCTAACCCTAGCCCAAATAACCCTAACCCTAACCCTAACCCTGACCCTAAACCTAACCCTAAACCAAATAACCCTAACCCTAACCCTAAACCAACTAGCCCTAACACTAACCATAAGCCTAACCTTTACCAAAATAACCCTAACCATAACCCTAACCCAACTAACCCTAACCCTAACCCTAACCCTAACCCTAACCCTAACCCTAACCCTAGCCCAAATAACCCTAACCCTAACCCTAACCCTGACCCTAAACCTAAACCTAAACCAAATAACCCTAACCCTAACCCTAAACCAACTAGCCCTAACACTAACCATAAGCCTAACCTTTACCAAAATAACCCTAACCATTACCCAAACCCAACTAAACATAACCCTAACCCTAACACTAACCCTAACCCTAACCCTAACCCTAGCCCAAATAACCCTAACCCTAACCCTAACCCTGACCCTAAACCTAACCCTAAACCAAATAACCCTAACCCTAACCCTAAACCAACTAGCCCTAACACTAACCATAAGCCTAACCTTTACCAAAATAACCCTAACCATAACCCAAACCCAACTAACCATAACCCTAACCCTAACCCTAACCCTAACCCTAACCCTAGCCCAAATAAGCCTAACCCTAACCCTAACCCTGACCCTAAACCTAACCCTAAACCAAATAACCCTAACCCTAACCCTAAACCAACTAGCCCTAACACTAACCATAAGCCTAACCTTTACCAAAATAACCCTAACCATAACCCAAACCCAACTAACCATAACCCTAACCCTAACCCTAACCCTAACCCTAACCCTAACCCTAACCCTAACCCTAACCCTAGCCCAAATAACCCTAACCCTAACCCTAACCCTGACCCTAAACCTAAACCTAAACCAAATAACCCTAACCCTAACCCTAAACCAACTAGCCCTAACACTAACCATAAGCCTAACCTTTACCAAAATAACCCTAACCATAACCCAAACCCAACTAACCCTAACCCTAACCCTAACCCTAACCCTAACCCTAACCCTAGCCCAAATAACCCTAACCCTAACCCTAACCCTGACCCTAAACCTAACCCTAAACCAAATAACCCTAACCCTAACCCTAAACCAAGTAGACCTAACACTAACCATAAACCTAACCTTTACCAAAATAACCCTAACCATAACCCTAACCCAACTAACCCTAACCCTAACCCTAACCCTAACCCTAACCCTAGCCCAAATAACCCTAACCCTAACCCTAACCCTGACCCTAAACCTAACCCTAAACCAAATAACCCTAACCCTAACCCTAAACCAACTAGCCCTAACACTAACCATAAGCCTAACCTTTACCAAAATAACCCTAACCATTACCCAAACCCAACTAACCCTAACCCTAACCCTAACCCTAACCCTAACCCTAACCCTAACCCTAACCCTAACCCTAACCCTAGCCCAAATAACCCTAACCCTAACCCTAACCCTGACCCTAAACCTAACCCTAAACCAAATAACCCTAACCCTAACCCTAAACCAACTAGCCCTAACACTAACCATAAGCCTAACCTTTACCAAAATAACCCTAACCATAACCCTAACCCAACTAATCATAACCCTAACCCTAACCCTAACCCTAACCCTAACCCTAGCCAAAATAACCCTAACCCTAACCCTAACCCTGACCCTAAACCTAACCCTAAACCAAATAACCCTAACCCTAACCCTAAACCAACTAGCCCTAACACTAACCATAAGCCTAACCTCTACCAAAATAACCCTAACCATAACCCAAACCCAACTAACCATAACCCTAACCCTAACCCTAACCCTAACCCTAACCCTAGCCCAAATAACCCTAACCCTAACCCTAACCCTGACCCTAAACCTAACCCTAAACCAAATAACCCTAACCCTAACCCTAAACCAACTAGCCCTAACACTAACCATAAGCCTAACCTTTACCAAAATAACCCTAACCATAACCCAAACCCAACTAACCCTAACCCTAACCCTAACCCTAACCCTAACCCTAACCCTACCCTAACCCTAACCCTAACCCTAACCATACCCCAAATAACCCTAACCCTAACCCTAACCCTGACCCTAAACCTAACCCTAAACCAAATAACCCTAACCCTAACCCTAAACCAACTAGTCCTAACACTAACCCTAAGCCTAACCTTTACCAAAATAACCCTAACTATAACCCTAACCCAACTAACCCTAACCCTAACCCTAACCCTAACCCTAACCCTAACCCTAGCCCAAATAACCCTAACCCTAACCCTAACCCTGACCCTAAACCTAAACCTAAACCAAATAACCCTAACCCTAACCCTAAACCAACTAGCCCTAACACTAACCATAAGCCTAACCTTTACCAAAATAACCCTAACCATTACCCAAACCCAACTAAACATAACCCTAACCCTAACCCTAACCCTAACCCTAACCCTAACCCTAACCCTAGCCCAAATAACCCTAACCCTAACCCTAACCCTGACCCTAAACCTAACCCTAAACCAAATAACCCTAACCCTAACCCTAAACCAACTAGCCCTAACACTAACCATAAGCCTAACCTTTACCAAAATAACCCTAACCATAACCCAAACCCAACTAACCATAACCCTAACCCTAACCCTAACCCTAACCCGAACCCTAGCCCAAATAACCCTAACCCTAACCCTAACCCTGACCCTAAACCTAACCCTAAACCAAATAACCCTAACCCTAACCCTAAACCAACTAGCCCTAACACTAACCATAAGCCTAACCTTTACCAAAATAACCCTAACCATAACCCAAACCCAACTAACCATAACCCTAACCCTAACCCTAACCCTAACCCTAACCCTAACCCTAACCCTAACCCTAACCCTAACCCTAGCCCAAATAACCCTAACCCTAACCCTAACCCTGACCCTAAACCTAAACCTAAACCAAATAACCCTAACCCTAACCCTAAACCAACTAGCCCTAACACTAACCATAAGCCTAACCTTTACCAAAATAACCCTAACCATAACCCAAACCCAACTAACCCTAACCCTACCCCTAACCCTAACCCTAACCCTAACCCTAACCCTAGCCCAAATAACCCTAACCCTAACCCTAACCCTGACCCTAAACCTAAACCTAAACCAAATAACCCTAACCCTAACCCTAAACCAACTAGCCCTAACACTAACCATAAGCCTAACCTTTACCAAAATAACCCTAACCATTACCCAAACCCAACTAACCATAACCCTAACCCTAACCCTAACCCTAACCCTAACCCTAGCCCAAATAACACTAACCCTAACCCTAACCCTGACCCTAAACCTAACCCTAAACCAAATAACCCTAACCCTAACCCTAAACCAAGTAGACCAAACACTAACCATAAGCCTAACCTTTACCAAAATAACCCTAACCATAACCCTAACCCAACTAACCCTAACCCTAACCCTAACCCTAACCCTAACCCTAACCCTAACCCTAGCCCAAATAACCCTAACCCTAACCCTAACCCTGACCCTAAACCTAAACCTAAACCAAATAACCCTAACCCTAACCCTAAACCAACTAGCCCTAACACTAACCATAAGCCTAACCTTTACCAAAATAACCCTAACCCTTACCCAAACCCAACTAACCATAACCCTAACCCTAACCCTAACCCTAACCCTAACCCTAGCCCAAATAACCCTAACCCTAACCCTAACCCTGACCCTAAACCTAACCCTAAACCAAATAACCCTAACCCTAACCCTAAACCAACTAGCCCTAACACTAACCATAAGCCTAACCTTTACCAAAATAACCCTAACCATTACCCAAACCCAACTAACCATAACCCTAACCCTAACCCTATCCCTAACCCTAACCCTAGCCCAAATAACCCTAACCCTAACCCTAACCCTGACCCTAAACCTAACCCTAAACCAAATAACCCTAACCCTAACCCTAAACCAACTAGCCCTAACACTAACCATAAGCCTAACCTTTACCAAAATAACCCTAACCATAACCCAAACCCAACTAACCATAACCCTAACCCTAACCCTAACCCTAACCCTAACCCTAACCCTAACCCTAACCCTAACCCTAGCCCAAATAACCCTAACCCTAACCCTAACCCTGACCCTAAACCTAAACCTTAACCAAATAACCCTAACCCTAACCCTAAACCAACTAGCCCTAACACTAACCATAAGCCTAACCTTTACCAAAATAACCCTAACCATAACCCAAACCCAACTAACCCTAACCCTAACCCTAACCCTAACCCTAACCCTAGCCCAAATAACCCTAACCCTAACCCTAACCCTGACCCTAAACCTAAACCTAAACCAAATAACCCTAACCCTAACCCTAAACCAACTAGCCCTAACACTAACCATAAGCCTAACCTTTACCAAAATAACCCTAACCATAACCCAAACCCAACTAACCCTAACCCTAACCCTAACCCTAACCCTAACCCTAACCCTAACCCTAGCCCAAATAACCCTAACCCTAACCCTAACCCTGACCCTAAACCTAACCCTAAACCAAATAACCCTAACCCTAACCCTAAACCAAGTAGACCTAACACTAACCATAAACCTAACCTTTACCAAAATAACCCTAACCATAACCCTAACCCAACTAACCCTAACCCTAACCCTAACCCTAACCCTAACCCTAGCCCAAATAACCCTAACCCTAACCCTAACCCTGACCCTAAACCTAACCCTAAACCAAATAACCCTAACCCTAACCCTAAACCAACTAGCCCTAACACTAACCATAAGCCTAACCTTTACCAAAATAACCCTAACCATTACCCAAACCCAACTAACCCTAACCCTAACCCTAACCCTAACCCTAACCCTAACCCTAACCCTAACCCTAACCCTAACCCTAGCCCAAATAACCCTAACCCTAACCCTAACCCTGACCCTAAACCTAACCCTAAACCAAATAACCCTAACCCTAACCCTAAACCAACTAGCCCTAACACTAACCATAAGCCTAACCTTTACCAAAATAACCCTAACCATAACACTAACCCAACTAATCATAACCCTAACCCTAACCCTAACCCTAACCCTAACCCTAACCCTAGCCAAAATAACCCTAACCCTAACCCTAACCCTGACCCTAAACCTAACCCTAAACCAAATAACCCTAACCCTAACCCTAAACCAACTAGCCCTAACACTAACCATAAGCCTAACCTCTACCAAAATAACCCTAACCATAACCCAAACCCAACTAACCATAACCCTAACCCTAACCCTAACCCTAACCCTAACCCTAGCCCAAATAACCCTAACCCTAACCCTAACCCTGACCCTAAACCTAACCCTAAACCAAATAACCCTAACCCTAACCCTAAACCAACTAGCCCTAACACTAACCATAAGCCTAACCTTTACCAAAATAACCCTAACCATAACCCAAACCCAACTAACCCTAACCCTAACCCTAACCCTAACCCTAACCCTAACCCTACCCTAACCCTAACCCTAACCCTAACCATACCCCAAATAACCCTAACCCTAACCCTAACCCTGACCCTAAACCTAACCCTAAACCAAATAACCCTAACCCTAACCCTAAACCAACTAGTCCTAACACTAACCCTAAGCCTAACCTTTACCAAAATAACCCTAACTATAACCCTAACCCAACTAACCCTAACCCTAACCCTAACCCTAACCCTAACCCTAACCCTAGCCCAAATAACCCTAACCCTAACCCTAACCCTGACCCTAAACCTAAACCTAAACCAAATAACCCTAACCCTAACCCTAAACCAACTAGCCCTAACACTAACCATAAGCCTAACCTTTACCAAAATAACCCTAACCATTACCCAAACCCAACTAAACATAACCCTAACCCTAACCCTAACCCTAACCCTAACCCTAACCCTAACCCTAGCCCAAATAACCCTAACCCTAACCCTAACCCTGACCCTAAACCTAACCCTAAACCAAATAACCCTAACCCTAACCCTAAACCAACTAGCCCTAACACTAACCATAAGCCTAACCTTTACCAAAATAACCCTAACCATAACCCAAACCCAACTAACCATAACCCTAACCCTAACCCTAACCCTAACCCGAACCCTAGCCCAAATAACCCTAACCCTAACCCTAACCCTGACCCTAAACCTAACCCTAAACCAAATAACCCTAACCCTAACCCTAAACCAACTAGCCCTAACACTAACCATAAGCCTAACCTTTACCAAAATAACCCTAACCATAACCCAAACCCAACTAACCATAACCCTAACCCTAACCCTAACCCTAACCCTAACCCTAACCCTAACCCTAACCCTAACCCTAACCCTAGCCCAAATAACCCTAACCCTAACCCTAACCCTGACCCTAAACCTAAACCTAAACCAAATAACCCTAACCCTAACCCTAAACCAACTAGCCCTAACACTAACCATAAGCCTAACCTTTACCAAAATAACCCTAACCATAACCCAAACCCAACTAACCCTAACCCTACCCCTAACCCTAACCCTAACCCTAACCCTAACCCTAGCCCAAATAACCCTAACCCTAACCCTAACCCTGACCCTAAACCTAAACCTAAACCAAATAACCCTAACCCTAACCCTAAACCAACTAGCCCTAACACTAACCATAAGCCTAACCTTTACCAAAATAACCCTAACCATTACCCAAACCCAACTAACCATAACCCTAACCCTAACCCTAACCCTAACCCTAACCCTAGCCCAAATAACACTAACCCTAACCCTAACCCTGACCCTAAACCTAACCCTAAACCAAATAACCCTAACCCTAACCCTAAACCAAGTAGACCAAACACTAACCATAAGCCTAACCTTTACCAAAATAACCCTAACCATAACCCTAACCCAACTAACCCTAACCCTAACCCTAACCCTAACCCTAACCCTAACCCTAACCCTAGCCCAAATAACCCTAACCCTAACCCTAACCCTGACCCTAAACCTAAACCTAAACCAAATAACCCTAACCCTAACCCTAAACCAACTAGCCCTAACACTAACCATAAGCCTAACCTTTACCAAAATAACCCTAACCCTTACCCAAACCCAACTAACCATAACCCTAACCCTAACCCTAACCCTAACCCTAACCCTAGCCCAAATAACCCTAACCCTAACCCTAACCCTGACCCTAAACCTAACCCTAAACCAAATAACCCTAACCCTAACCCTAAACCAACTAGCCCTAACACTAACCATAAGCCTAACCTTTACCAAAATAACCCTAACCATTACCCAAACCCAACTAACCATAACCCTAACCCTAACCCTATCCCTAACCCTAACCCTAGCCCAAATAACCCTAACCCTAACCCTAACCCTGACCCTAAACCTAACCCTAAACCAAATAACCCTAACCCTAACCCTAAACCAACTAGCCCTAACACTAACCATAAGCCTAACCTTTACCAAAATAACCCTAACCATAACCCAAACCCAACTAACCATAACCCTAACCCTAACCCTAACCCTAACCCTAACCCTAACCCTAACCCTAACCCTAACCCTAACCCTAGCCCAAATAACCCTAACCCTAACCCTAACCCTGACCCTAAACCTAAACCTTAACCAAATAACCCTAACCCTAACCCTAAACCAACTAGCCCTAACACTAACCATAAGCCTAACCTTTACCAAAATAACCCTAACCATAACCCAAACCCAACTAACCCTAACCCTAACCCTAACCCTAACCCTAACCCTAGCCCAAATAACCCTAACCCTAACCCTAACCCTGACCCTAAACCTAAACCTAAACCAAATAACCCTAACCCTAACCCTAAACCAACTAGCCCTAACACTAACCATAAGCCTAACCTTTACCAAAATAACCCTAACCATAACCCTAACCCAACTAACCCTAACCCTAACCCTAACCCTAACCCGAACCCTAACCCTAGCCCAAATAACCCTAACCCTAACCCTAACCCTGACCCTAAACCTAAACCTAAACCAAATAACCCTAACCCTAACCCTAAACCAACTAGCCCTAACACTAACCATAAGCCTAACCTTTACCAAAATAACCCTAACCATTACCCAAACCCAACTAACCATAACCCTAACCCTAACCCTAACCCTAACCCTAACCCTAACCCTAACCCTAGCCCAAATAACCCTAACCCTAACCCTAACCCTGACCCTAAACCTAACCCTAAACCAAATAACCCTAACCCTAACCCTAAACCAACTAGCCCTAAGACTAACCATAAGCCTAACCTTTACCAAAATAACCCTAACCATAACCCTAACCCAACTAACCATAACCCTAACCCTAACCCTAACCCTAACCCTAACCCTAGCCCAAATAACCCTAACCCTAACCCTAACCCTGACCCTAAACCTAACCCTAAACCAAATAACCCTAACCCTAACCCTAAACCAACTAGCCCTAACACTAACCATAAGCCTAACCTTTACCAAAATAACCCTAACCCTTACCCAAACCCAACTAACCATAACCCTAACCCTAACCCTAACCCTAACCCTAGCCCAAATAACCCTAACCCTAACCCTAACCCTGACCCTAAACCTAACCCTAAACCAAATAACCCTAACCCTAACCCTAAACCAACTAGCCCTAACACTAACCATAAGCCTAACCTTTACCAAAATAACCCTAACCATAACCCAAACCCAACTAACCATAACCCTAACCCTAACCCTAACCCTAACCCTAACCCTAACCCTAACCCTAACCCTAACCCTAACCCTAGCCCAAATAACCCTAACCCTAACCCTAACCCTGACCCTAAACCTAAACCTAAACCAAATAACCCTAACCCTAACCCTAAACCAACTAGCCCTAACACTAACCATAAGCCTAACCTTTACCAAAATAACCCTAACCATAACCCAAACCCAACTAACCCTAACCCTAACCCTAACCCTAACCCTAACCCTAACCCGAACCCTAGCCCAAATAACCCTAACCCTAACCCTAACCCTGACCCTAAACCTAACCCTAAACCAAATAACCCTAACCCTAACCCTAAACCAACTAGCCCTAACACTAACCATAAGCCTAACCTTTACCAAAATAACCCTAACCATAACCCTAACCCAACTAACCATAACCCTAACCCTAACCCTAACCCTAACCCTAACCCTAGCCCAAATAACCCTAATCCTAACCCTAACCCTGACCCTAAACCTAAACCTAAACCAAATAACCCTAACCCTAACCCTAAACCAACTAGCCCTAACACTAACCATAAGCCTAACCTTTACCAAAATAACCCTAACCATAACCCTAACCCAACTAATCATAACCCTAACCCTAACCCTAACCCTAACCCTAACCCTAGCCAAAATAACCCTAACCCTAACCCTAACCCTGACCCTAAACCTAACCCTAAACCAAATAACCCTAACCCTAACCCTAAACCAACTAGCCCTAACACTAACCATAAGCCTAACCTTTACCAAAATAACCCTAACCATAACCCAAACCCAACTAACCATAACCCTAACCCTAACCCTAACCCTAACCCTAGCCCAAATAACCCTAACCCTAACCCTAACCCTGACCCTAAACCTAACCCTAAACCAAATAACCCTAACCCTAACCCTAAACCAACTAGCCCTAACATTAAACATAAGCCTAACCTTTACCAAAATAACCCTAACCATAACGCAAACCCAACTAACCCTAACCCTAACCCTAACCCTAACCCTAACCCTAACCCTAACCCTAACCCTAACCCTAACCCTAACCCTAACCCTAGCCCAAATAACCCTAACCCTAACCCTAACCCTGACCCTAAACCTAACCCTAAACCAAATAACCCTAACCCCAACCCTAAACCAACTAGCCTTAACACTAACCCTAAGCCTAACCTTTACCAAAATAACCCTAACCATAACCCTAACCCAACTAACCCTAACCCTAACCCTAACCCTAACCCTAACCCTAACCCTAGCCCAAATAACCCTAACCCTAACCCTAACCCTGACCCTAAACCTAACCCTAAACCAAATAACCCTAACCCTAACCCTAAACCAACTAGCCCTAACACTAACCATAAGCCTAACCTTTACCAAAATAACCCTAACCCTTACCCAAACCCAACTAACCATAACCCTAACCCTAACCCTAACCCTAACCCTAACCCTAGCCCAAATAACCCTAACCCTAACCCTAACCCTGACCCTAAACCTAACCCTAAACCAAATAACCCTAACCCTAACCCTAAACCAACTAGCCCTAACACTAACCATAAGCCTAACCTTTACCAAAATAACCCTAACCATAACCCAAACCCAACTAACCATAACCCTAACCCTAACCCTAACCCTAACCCTAACCCTAACCCTAACCCTAACCCTAACCCTAACCCTAGCCCAAATAACCCTAACCCTAACCCTAACCCTGACCCTAAACCTAAACCTAAACCAAATAACCCTAACCCTAACCCTAAACCAACTAGCCCTAACACTAACCATAAGCCTAACCTTTACCAAAATAACCCTAACCATAACCCAAACCCAACTAACCATAACCCTAACCCTAACCCTAACCCTAACCCGAACCCTAGCCCAAATAACCCTAACCCTAACCCTAACCCTGACCCTAAACCTAACCCTAAACCAAATAACCCTAACCCTAACCCTAAACCAACTAGCCCTAACACTAACCATAAGCCTAACCTTTACCAAAATAACCCTAACCATAACCCTAACCCAACTAACCATAACCCTAACCCTAACCCTAACCCTAACCCTAGCCCAAATAACCCTAATCCTAACCCTAACCCTGACCCTAAACCTAAACCTAAACCAAATAACCCTAACCCTAACCCTAAACCAACTAGCCCTAACACTAACCATAAGCCTAACCTTTACCAAAATAACCCTAACCATAACCCTAACCCAACTAATCATAACCCTAACCCTAACCCTAACCCTAACCCTAACCCTAGCCAAAATAACCCTAACCCTAACCCTAACCCTGACCCTAAACCTAACCCTAAACCAAATAACCCTAACCCTAACCCTAAACCAACTAGCCCTAACACTAACCATAAGCCTAACCTTTACCAAAATAACCCTAACCATAACCCAAACCCAACTAACCATAACCCTAACCCTAACCCTAACCCTAACCCTAACCCTAGCCCAAATAACCCTAACCCTAACCCTAACCCTGACCCTAAACCTAACCCTAAACCAAATAACCCTAACCCTAACCCTAAACCAACTAGCCCTAACATTAACCATAAGCCTAACCTTTACCAAAATAACCCTAACCATAACCCAAACCCAACTAACCCTAACCCTAACCCTAACCCTAACCCTAACCCTAACCCTAACCCTAACCCTAACCCTAACCCTAGCCCAAATAACCCTAACCCTAACCCTAACCCTGACCCTAAACCTAACCCTAAACCAAATAACCCTAACCCCAACCCTAAACCAACTAGCCTTAACACTAACCCTAAGCCTAACCTTTACCAAAATAACCCTAACCATAACCCTAACCCAACTAACCCTAACCCTAACCCTAACCCTAACCCTAACCCTAACCCTAACCCTAGCCCAAATAACCCTAACCCTAACCCTAACCCTGACCCTAAACCTAACCCTAAACCAAATAACCCTAACCCTAACCCTAAACCAACTAGCCCTAACACTAACCATAAGCCTAACCTTTACCAAAATAACCCTAACCATAACCCAAACCCAACTAACCATAACCATAACCCTAACCCTAACCCTATCCCTAACCCTAACCCTAGCCCAAATAACCCTAACCCTAACCCTAACCCTACCCTAAACCTAACCCTAAACCAAATAACCCTAACCCTAACCCTAAACCAACTAGCCCTAACACTAACCATAAGCCTAACCTTTACCAAAATAACCCTAACCATAACCCAAATCCAACTAACCATAACCCTAACCCTAACCCTAACCCTAACCCTAACCCTAACCCTAACCCTAACCCTAACCCTAACCCTAGCCCAAATAACCCTAACCCTAACCCTAACCCTGACCCTAAACCTAAACCTAAACCAAATAACCCTAACCCTAACCCTAAACCAACTAGCCCTAACACTAACCATAAGCCTAACCTTTACCAAAATAACCCTAACCATAACCCAAACCCAACTAACCCTAACCCTAACCCTAACCCTAACCCTAACCCTAACCCTAGCCCAAATAACCCTAACCCTAACCCTAACCCTGACCCTAAACCTAAACCTAAACCAAATAACCCTAACCCTAACCCTAAACCAACTAGCCCTAACACTAACCATAAGCCTAACCTTTACCAAAATAACCCTAACCATAACCCTAACCCAACTAACCCTAACCCTAACCCTAACCCTAACCCGAACCCTAACCCTAGCCCAAATAACCCTAACCCTAACCCTAACCCTGACCCTAAACCTAAACCTAAACCAAATAACCCTAACCCTAACCCTAAACCAACTAGCCCTAACACTAACCATAAGCCTAACCTTTACCAAAATAACCCTAACCATTACCCAAACCCAACTAACCATAACCCTAACCCTAACCCTAACCCTAACCCTAACCCTAACCCTAGCCCAAATAACCCTAACCCTAACCCTGACCCTAAACCTAACCCTAAACCAAATAACCCTAACCCTAACCCTAAACCAACTAGCCCTAAGACTAACCATAAGCCTAACCTTTACCAAAATAACCCTAACCATAACACTAACCCAACTAACCAGAACCCTAACCCTAACCCTAACCCTAACCCTAACCCTAGCCCAAATAACCCTAACCCTAACCCTAACCCTGACCCTAAACCTAACCCTAAACCAAATAACCCTAACCCTAACCCTAAACCAACTAGCCCTAACACTAACCATAAGCCTAACCTTTACCAAAATAACCCTAACCATAACCCAAACCCAACTAACCATAACCCTAACCCTAACCCTAACCCTAACCCTAACCCTAACCCTAACCCTAACCCTAACCCTAACCCTAGCCCAAATAACCCTAACCCTAACCCTAACCCTGACCCTAAACCTAAACCTAAACCAAATAACCCTAACCCTAACCCTAAACCAACTAGCCCTAACACTAACCATAAGCCTAACCTTTACCAAAATAACCCTAACCATAACCCAAACCCAACTAACCCTAACCCTAACCCTAACCCTAACCCTAACCCTAACCCTAACCCTAGCCCAAATAACCCTAACCCTAACCCTAACCCTGACCCTAAACCTAACCCTAAACCAAATAACCCTAACCCTAACCCTAAACCAAGTAGACCTAACACTAACCATAAACCTAACCTTTACCAAAATAACCCTAACCATAACCCTAACCCAACTAACCCTAACCCTAACCCTAACCCTAACCCTAACCCTAGCCCAAATAACCCTAACCCTAACCCTAACCCTGACCCTAAACCTAACCCTAAACCAAATAACCCTAACCCTAACCCTAAACCAACTAGCCCTAACACTAACCATAAGCCTAACCTTTACCAAAATAACCCTAACCATTACCCAAACCCAACTAACCCTAACCCTAACCCTAACCCTAACCCTAACCCTAACCCTAACCCTAACCCTAACCCTAGCCCAAATAACCCTAACCCTAACCCTAACCCTGACCCTAAACCTAACCCTAAACCAAATAACCCTAACCCTAACCCTAAACCAACTAGCCCTAACACTAACCATAAGCCTAACCTTTACCAAAATAACCCTAACCATAACCCTAACCCAACTAATCATAACCCTAACCCTAACCCTAACCCTAACCCTAACCCTAGCCAAAATAACCCTAACCCTAACCCTAACCCTGACCCTAAACCTAACCCTAAACCAAATAACCCTAACCCTAACCCTAAACCAACTAGCCCTAACACTAACCATAAGCCTAACCTCTACCAAAATAACCCTAACCATAACCCAAACCCAACTAACCATAACCCTAACCCTAACCCTAACCCTAACCCTAACCCTAGCCCAAATAACCCTAACCCTAACCCTAACCCTGACCCTAAACCTAACCCTAAACCAAATAACCCTAACCCTAACCCTAAACCAACTAGCCCTAACACTAACCATAAGCCTAACCTTTACCAAAATAACCCTAACCATAACCCAAACCCAACTAACCCTAACCCTAACCCTAACCCTAACCCTAACCCTAACCCTACCCTAACCCTAACCCTAACCCTAACCATACCCCAAATAACCCTAACCCTAACCCTAACCCTGACCCTAAACCTAACCCTAAACCAAATAACCCTAACCCTAACCCTAAACCAACTAGTCCTAACACTAACCCTAAGCCTAACCTTTACCAAAATAACCCTAACTATAACCCTAACCCAACTAACCCTAACCCTAACCCTAACCCTAACCCTAACCCTAACCCTAGCCCAAATAACCCTAACCCTAACCCTAACCCTGACCCTAAACCTAAACCTAAACCAAATAACCCTAACCCTAACCCTAAACCAACTAGCCCTAACACTAACCATAAGCCTAACCTTTACCAAAATAACCCTAACCATTACCCAAACCCAACTAAACATAACCCTAACCCTAACCCTAACCCTAACCCTAACCCTAACCCTAGCCCAAATAACCCTAACCCTAACCCTAACCCTGACCCTAAACCTAACCCTAAACCAAATAACCCTAACCCTAACCCTAAACCAACTAGCCCTAAGACTAACCATAAGCCTAACCTTTACCAAAATAACCCTAACCATAACCCAAACCCAACTAACCATAACCCTAACCCTAACCCTAACCCTAACCCTAACCCTAACCCTAACCCTAACCCTAACCCTAACCCTAACCCTAACCCTAGCCCAAATAACACTAACCCTAACCCTAACCCTGACCCTAAACCTAACCCTAAACCAAATAACCCTAACCCTAACCCTAAACCAAGTAGACCAAACACTAACCATAAGCCTAACCTTTACCAAAATAACCCTAACCATAACCCTAACCCAACTAACCCTAACCCTAACCCTAACCCTAACCCTAACCCTAACCCTAACCCTAGCCCAAATAACCCTAACCCTAACCCTAACCCTGACCCTAAACCTAAACCTAAACCAAATAACCCTAACCCTAACCCTAAACCAACTAGCCCTAACACTAACCATAAGCCTAACCTTTACCAAAATAACCCTAACCCTTACCCAAACCCAACTAACCATAACCCTAACCCTAACCCTAACCCTAACCCTAACCCTAGCCCAAATAACCCTAACCCTAACCCTAACCCTGACCCTAAACCTAACCCTAAACCAAATAACCCTAACCCTAACCCTAAACCAACTAGCCCTAACACTAACCATAAGCCTAACCTTTACCAAAATAACCCTAACCATAACCCAAACCCAACTAACCATAACCCTAACCCTAACCCTATCCCTAACCCTAACCCTAGCCCAAATAACCCTAACCCTAACCCTAACCCTGACCCTAAACCTAACCCTAAACCAAATAACCCTAACCCTAACCCTAAACCAACTAGCCCTAACACTAACCATAAGCCTAACCTTTACCAAAATAACCCTAACCATAACCCAAACCCAACTAACCATAACCCTAACCCTAACCCTAACCCTAACCCTAACCCTAACCCTAACCCTAACCCTAACCCTAACCCTAACCCTAGCCCAAATAACCCTAACCCTAACCCTAACCCTGACCCTAAACCTAAACCTTAACCAAATAACCCTAACCCTAACCCTAAACCAACTAGCCCTAACACTAACCATAAGCCTAACCTTTACCAAAATAACCCTAACCATAACCCAAACCCAACTAACCCTAACCCTAACCCTAACCCTAACCCTAACCCTAGCCCAAATAACCCTAACCCTAACCCTAACCCTGACCCTAAACCTAAACCTAAACCAAATAACCCTAACCCTAACCCTAAACCAACTAGCCCTAACACTAACCATAAGCCTAACCTTTACCAAAATAACCCTAACCATAACCCTAACCCAACTAACCCTAACCCTAACCCTAACCCTAACCCGAACCCTAACCCTAGCCCAAATAACCCTAACCCTAACCCTAAACCTAACCCTAAACCTAAACCAAATAACCCTAACCCTAACCCTAAACCAACTAGCCCTAACACTAACCATAAGCCTAACCTTTACCAAAATAACCCTAACCATTACCCAAACCCAACTAACCATAACCCTAACCCTAACCCTAACCCTAACCCTAACCCTAACCCTAACCCTAGCCCAAATAACCCTAACCCTAACCCTAACCCTGACCCTAAACCTAACCCTAAACCAAATAACCCTAACCCTAACCCTAAACCAACTAGCCCTAAGACTAACCATAAGCCTAACCTTTACCAAAATAACCCTAACCATAACCCTAACCCAACTAACCATAACCCTAACCCTAACCCTAACCCTAACCCTAACCCTAGCCCAAATAACCCTAACCCTAACCCTAACCCTGACCCTAAACCTAACCCTAAACCAAATAACCCTAACCCTAACCCTAAACCAACTAGCCCTAACACTAACCATAAGCCTAACCTTTACCAAAATAACCCTAACCCTTACCCAAACCCAACTAACCATAACCCTAACCCTAACCCTAACCCTAACCCTAGCCCAAATAACCCTAACCCTAACCCTAACCCTGACCCTAAACCTAACCCTAAACCAAATAACCCTAACCCTAACCCTAAACCAACTAGCCCTAACACTAACCATAAGCCTAACCTTTACCAAAATAACCCTAACCATAACCCAAACCCAACTAACCATAACCCTAACCCTAACCCTAACCCTAACCCTAACCCTAACCCTAACCCTAACCCTAACCCTAACCCTAGCCCAAATAACCCTAACCCTAACCCTAACCCTGACCCTAAACCTAAACCTAAACCAAATAACCCTAACCCTAACCCTAAACCAACTAGCCCTAACACTAACCATAAGCCTAACCTTTACCAAAATAACCCTAACCATAACCCAAACCCAACTAACCCTAACCCTAACCCTAACCCTAACCCTAACCCTAACCCGAACCCTAGCCCAAATAACCCTAACCCTAACCCTAACCCTGACCCTAAACCTAACCCTAAACCAAATAACCCTAACCCTAACCCTAAACCAACTAGCCCTAACACTAACCATAAGCCTAACCTTTACCAAAATAACCCTAACCATAACCCTAACCCAACTAACCATAACCCTAACCCTAACCCTAACCCTAACCCTAACCCTAGCCCAAATAACCCTAATCCTAACCCTAACCCTGACCCTAAACCTAAACCTAAACCAAATAACCCTAACCCTAACCCTAAACCAACTAGCCCTAACACTAACCATAAGCCTAACCTTTACCAAAATAACCCTAACCATAACCCTAACCCAACTAATCATAACCCTAACCCTAACCCTAACCCTAACCCTAACCCTAGCCAAAATAACCCTAACCCTAACCCTAACCCTGACCCTAAACCTAACCCTAAACCAAATAACCCTAACCCTAACCCTAAACCAACTAGCCCTAACACTAACCATAAGCCTAACCTTTACCAAAATAACCCTAACCATAACCCAAACCCAACTAACCATAACCCTAACCCTAACCCTAACCCTAACCCTAGCCCAAATAACCCTAACCCTAACCCTAACCCTGACCCTAAACCTAACCCTAAACCAAATAACCCTAACCCTAACCCTAAACCAACTAGCCCTAACATTAACCATAAGCCTAACCTTTACCAAAATAACCCTAACCATAACGCAAACCCAACTAACCCTAACCCTAACCCTAACCCTAACCCTAACCCTAACCCTAACCCTAACCCTAACCCTAACCCTAGCCCAAATAACCCTAACCCTAACCCTAACCCTGACCCTAAACCTAACCCTAAACCAAATAACCCTAACCCCAACCCTAAACCAACTAGCCTTAACACTAACCCTAAGCCTAACCTTTACCAAAATAACCCTAACCATAACCCTAACCCAACTAACCCTAACCCTAACCCTAACCCTAACCCTAACCCTAACCCTAGCCCAAATAACCCTAACCCTAACCCTAACCCTGACCCTAAACCTAACCCTAAACCAAATAACCCTAACCCTAACCCTAAACCAACTAGCCCTAACACTAACCATAAGCCTAACCTTTACCAAAATAACCCTAACCCTTACCCAAACCCAACTAACCATAACCCTAACCCTAACCCTAACCCTAACCCTAACCCTAGCCCAAATAACCCTAACCCTAACCCTAACCCTGACCCTAAACCTAACCCTAAACCAAATAACCCTAACCCTAACCCTAAACCAACTAGCCCTAACACTAACCATAAGCCTAACCTTTACCAAAATAACCCTAACCATAACCCAAACCCAACTAACCATAACCCTAACCCTAACCCTAACCCTAACCCTAACCCTAACCCTAACCCTAACCCTAACCCTAACCCTAACCCTAGCCCAAATAACCCTAACCCTAACCCTAACCCTGACCCTAAACCTAAACCTAAACCAAATAACCCTAACCCTAACCCTAAACCAACTAGCCCTAACACTAACCATAAGCCTAACCTTTACCAAAATAACCCTAACCATAACCCAAACCCAACTAACCATAACCCTAACCCTAACCCTAACCCTAACCCTAACCCGAACCCTAGCCCAAATAACCCTAACCCTAACCCTGACCCTAAACCTAACCCTAAACCAAATAACCCTAACCCTAACCCTAAACCAACTAGCCCTAACACTAACCATAAGCCTAACCTTTACCAAAATAACCCTAACCATAACCCTAACCCAACTAACCATAACCCTAACCCTAACCCTAACCCTAACCCTAGCCCAAATAACCCTAATCCTAACCCTAACCCTGACCCTAAACCTAAACCTAAACCAAATAACCCTAACCCTAACCCTAAACCAACTAGCCCTAACACTAACCATAAGCCTAACCTTTACCAAAATAACCCTAACCATAACCCTAACCCAACTAATCATAACCCTAACCCTAACCCTAACCCTAACCCTAACCCTAGCCAAAATAACCCTAACCCTAACCCTAACCCTGACCCTAAACCTAACCCTAAACCAAATAACCCTAACCCTAACCCTAAACCAACTAGCCCTAACACTAACCATAAGCCTAACCTTTACCAAAATAACCCTAACCATAACCCAAACCCAACTAACCATAACCCTAACCCTAACCCTAACCCTAACCCTAACCCTAGCCCAAATAACCCTAACCCTAACCCTAACCCTGACCCTAAACCTAACCCTAAACCAAATAACCCTAACCCTAACCCTAAACCAACTAGCCCTAACATTAACCATAAGCCTAACCTTTACCAAAATAACCCTAACCATAACCCAAACCCAACTAACCCTAACCCTAACCCTAACCCTAACCCTAACCCTAACCCTAACCCTAACCCTAACCCTAACCCTAACCCTAGCCCAAATAACCCTAACCCTAACCCTAACCCTGACCCTAAACCTAACCCTAAACCAAATAACCCTAACCCCAACCCTAAACCAACTAGCCTTAACACTAACCCTAAGCCTAACCTTTACCAAAATAACCCTAACCATAACCCTAACCCAACTAACCCTAACCCTAACCCTAACCCTAACCCTAACCCTAACCCTAGCCCAAATAACCCTAACCCTAACCCTAACCCTGACCCTAAACCTAACCCTAAACCAAATAACCCTAACCCTAACCCTAAACCAACTAGCCCTAACACTAACCATAAGCCTAACCTTTACCAAAATAACCCTAACCATAACCCAAACCCAACTAACCATAACCATAACCCTAACCCTAACCCTATCCCTAACCCTAACCCTAGCCCAAATAACCCTAACCCTAACCCTAACCCTACCCTAAACCTAACCCTAAACCAAATAACCCTAACCCTAAACCTAAACCAACTAGCCCTAACACTAACCATAAGCCTAACCTTTACCAAAATAACCCTAACCATAACCCAAATCCAACTAACCATAACCCTAACCCTAACCCTAACCCTAACCCTAACCCTAACCCTAACCCTAACCCTAACCCTAACCCTAGCCCAAATAACCCTAACCCTAACCCTAACCCTGACCCTAAACCTAAACCTAAACCAAATAACCCTAACCCTAACCCTAAACCAACTAGCCCTAACACTAACCATAAGCCTAACCTTTACCAAAATAACCCTAACCATAACCCAAACCCAACTAACCCTAACCCTAACCCTAACCCTAACCCTAACCCTAACCCTAGCCCAAATAACCCTAACCCTAACCCTAACCCTGACCCTAAACCTAAACCTAAACCAAATAACCCTAACCCTAACCCTAAACCAACTAGCCCTAACACTAACCATAAGCCTAACCTTTACCAAAATAACCCTAACCATAACCCTAACCCAACTAACCCTAACCCTAACCCTAACCCTAACCCGAACCCTAACCCTAGCCCAAATAACCCTAACCCTAACCCTAACCCTGACCCTAAACCTAAACCTAAACCAAATAACCCTAACCCTAACCCTAAACCAACTAGCCCTAACACTAACCATAAGCCTAACCTTTACCAAAATAACCCTAACCATTACCCAAACCCAACTAACCATAACCCTAACCCTAACCCTAACCCTAACCCTAACCCTAGCCCAAATAACCCTAACCCTAACCCTGACCCTAAACCTAACCCTAAACCAAATAACCCTAACCCTAACCCTAAACCAACTAGCCCTAACACTAACCATAAGCCTAACCTTTACCAAAATAACCCTAACCATAACCCTAACCCAACTAACCAGAACCCTAACCCTAACCCTAACCCTAACCCTAACCCTAGCCCAAATAACCCTAACCCTAACCCTAACCCTGACCCTAAACCTAACCCTAAACCAAATAACCCTAACCCTAACCCTAAACCAACTAGCCCTAACACTAACCATAAGCCTAACCTTTACCAAAATAACCCTAACCCTTACCCAAACCCAACTAACCATAACCCTAACCCTAACCCTAACCCTAACCCTAACCCTAACCGTAGCCCAAATAACCCTAACCCTAACCCTAACCCTGACCCTAAACCTAACCCTAAACCAAATAACCCTAACCCTAACCCTAAACCAACTAGCCCTAACACTAACCATAAGCCTAACCTTTACCAAAATAACCCTAACCATAACCCAAACCCAACTAACCATAACCCTAACCCTAACCCTAACCCTAACCCTAACCCTAACCCTAACCCTAACCCTAACCCTAGCCCAAATAACCCTAACCCTAACCCTAACCCTGACCCTAAACCTAAACCTAAACCAAATAACCCTAACCCTAACCCTAAACCAACTAGCCCTAACACTAACCATAAGCCTAACCTTTACCAAAATAACCCTAACCATAACCCTAACCCAACTAATCATAACCCTAACCCTAACCCTAACCCTAACCCTAACCCTAGCCAAAATAACCCTAACCCTAACCCTAACCCTGACCCTAAACCTAACCCTAAACCAAATAACCCTAACCCTAACCCTAAACCAACTAGCCCTAACACTAACCATAAGCCTAACCTTTACCAAAATAACCCTAACCATAACCCAAACCCAACTAACCATAACCCTAACCCTAACCCTAACCCTAACCCGAACCCTAGCCCAAATAACCCTAACCCTAACCCTAACCCTGACCCTAAACCTAACCCTAAACCAAATAACCCTAACCCTAACCCTAAACCAACTAGCCCTAACACTAACCATAAGCCTAACCTTTACCAAAATAACCCTAACCATAACCCAAACCCAACTAACCCTAACCCTAACCCTAACCCTAACCCTAACCCTAACCCTGACCCTAAACCTAAACCTAAACCAAATAACCCTAACCCTAACCCTAAACCAACTAGCCCTAACACTAACCATAAGCCTAACCTTTACCAAAATAACCCTAACCATAACCCTAACCCAACTAATCATAACCCTAACCCTAACCCTAACCCTAACCCTAACCCTAGCCAAAATAACCCTAACCCTAACCCTAACCCTGACCCTAAACCTAACCCTAAACCAAATAACCCTAACCCTAACCCTAAACCAACTAGCCCTAACACTAACCATAAGCCTAACCTTTACCAAAATAACCCTAACCATAACCCAAACCCAACTAACCATAACCCTAACCCTAACCCTAACCCTAACCCTAACCCTAGCCCAAATAACCCTAACCCTAACCCTAACCCTGACCCTAAACCTAACCCTAAACCAAATAACCCTAACCCTAACCCTAAACCAACTAGCCCTAACATTAACCATAAGCCTAACCTTTACCAAAATAACCCTAACCATAACCCAAACCCAACTAACCCTAACCCTAACCCTAACCCTAACCCTAACCCTAACCCTAACCCTAACCCTAGCCCAAATAACCCTAACCCTAACCCTAACCCTGACCCTAAACCTAACCCTAAACCAAATAACCCTAACCCCAACCCTAAACCAACTAGCCTTAACACTAACCCTAAGCCTAACCTTTACCAAAATAACCCTAACCATAACCCTAACCCAACTAACCATAACCCTAACCCTAACCCTAACCCTAACCCTAACCCTAGCCCAAATAACCCTAACCCTAACCCTGACCCTAAACCTAACCCTAAACCAAATAACCCTAACCCTAACCCTAAACCAACTAGCCCTAACACTAACCATAAGCCTAACCTTTACCAAAATAACCCTAACCATAACCCAAACCCAACTAACCATAACCCTAACCCTAACCCTAACCCTATCCCTAACCCTAACCCTAGCCCAAATAAACCTAACCCTAACCCTAACCCTACCCTAAACCTAACCCTAAACCAAATAACCCTAACCCTAACCCTAAACCAACTAGCCCTAACACTAACCATAAGCCTAACCTTTACCAAAATAACCCTAACCATTACCCAAACCCAACTAACCATAACCCTAACCCTAACCCTAACCCTAACCCTAACCCTAACCCTAGCCCAAATAACCCTAACCCTAACCCTGACCCTAAACCTAACCCTAAACCAAATAACCCTAACCCTAACCCTAAACCAACTAGCCCTAAGACTAACCATAAGCCTAACCTTTACCAAAATAACCCTAACCATAACCCTAACCCAACTAACCAGAACCCTAACCCTAACCCTAACCCTAACCCTAACCCTAGCCCAAATAACCCTAACCCTAACCCTAACCCTGACCCTAAACCTAACCCTAAACCAAATAACCCTAACCCTAACCCTAAACCAACTAGCCCTAACACTAACCATAAGCCTAACCTTTACCAAAATAACCCTAACCCTTACCCAAACCCAACTAACCATAACCCTAACCCTAACCCTAACCCTAACCCTAACCCTAACCCTAGCCCAAATAACCCTAACCCTAACCCTAACCCTGACCCTAAACCTAACCCTAAACCAAATAACCCTAACCCTAACCCTAAACCAACTAGCCCTAACACTAACCATAAGCCTAACCTTTACCAAAATAACCCTAACCATAACCCAAACCCAACTAACCATAACCCTAACCCTAACCCTAACCCTAACCCTAACCCTAACCCTAACCCTAACCCTAACCCTAACCCTAACCCTAACCCTAACCCTAACCCTAGCCCAAATAACCCTAACCCTAACCCTAACCCTGACCCTAAACCTAAACCTAAACCAAATAACCCTAACCCTAACCCTAAACCAACTAGCCCTAACACTAACCATAAGCCTAACCTTTACCAAAATAACCCTAACCATAACCCTAACCCAACTAATCATAACCCTAACCCTAACCCTAACCCTAACCCTAACCCTAGCCAAAATAACCCTAACCCTAACCCTAACCCTGACCCTAAACCTAACCCTAAACCAAATAACCCTAACCCTAACCCTAAACCAACTAGCCCTAACACTAACCATAAGCCTAACCTTTACCAAAATAACCCTAACCATAACCCAAACCCAACTAACCATAACCCTAACCCTAACCCTAACCCTAACCCTAACCCTAACCCTAGCCCAAATAACCCTAACCCTAACCCTAACCCTGACCCTAAACCTAACCCTAAACCAAATAACCCTAACCCTAACCCTAAACCAACTAGCCCTAACACTAACCATAAGCCTAACCTTTACCAAAATAACCCTAACCATAACCCAAACCCAACTAACCCTAACCCTAACCCTAACCCTAACCCTAACCCTAACCCTAACCCTAACCCTAACCCTAGCCCAAATAACCCTAACCCTAACCCTAACCCTGACCCTAAACCTAACCCTAAACCAAATAACCCTAACCCCAACCCTAAACCAACTAGCCCTAACACTAACCCTAAGCCTAACCTTTACCAAAATAACCCTAACTATAACCCTAACCCAACTAACCCTAACCCTAACCCTAACCCTAACCCTAACCCTAGCCCAAATAACCCTAACCCTAACCCTAACCCTGACCCTAAACCTAACCCTAAACCAAATAACCCTAACCCTAACCCTAAACCAACTAGCCCTAACACTAACCATAAGCCTAACCTTTACCAAAATAACCCTAACCATAACCCAAACCCAACTAACCATAACCCTAACCCTAACCCTAACCCTAACCCTAACCCTAGCCCAAATAACCCTAACCCTAACCCTAACCCTGACCCTAAACCTAACCCTAAACCAAATAACCCTAACCCTAACCCTAAACCAACTAGCCCTAACACTAACCATAAGCCTAACCTTTACCAAAATAACCCTAACCATAACCCTAACCCAACTAACCCTAACCCTAACCCTAACCCTAACCCTAACCCTAACCCTAGCCCAAATAACCCTAACCCTAACCCTAACCCTGACCCTAAACCTAAACCTAAACCAAATAACCCTAACCCTAACCCTAAACCAACTAGCCCTAACACTAACCATAAGCCTAACCATTACCAAAATAACCCTAACCATTACCCAAACCCAACTAACCATAACCCTAACCCTAACCCTAACCCTAACCCTAACCCTAACCCTAACCCTAGCCCAAATAACACTAACCCTAACCCTAACCCTGACCCTAAACCTAACCCTAAACCAAATAACCCTAACCCTAACCCTAAACCAAGTAGACCTAACACTAACCATAAGCCTAACCTTTACCAAAATAACCCTAACCATAACCCTAACCCAACTAACCATAACCCTAACCCTAACCCTAACCCTAACCCTAACCCTAGCCCAAATAACCCTAACCCTAACCCTAACCCTGACCCTAAACCTAAACCTAAACCAAATAACCCTAACCCTAACCCTAAACCAACTAGCCCTAACACTAACCATAAGCCTAACCTTTACCAAAATAACCCTAACCCTTACCCAAACCCAACTAACCATAACCCTAACCCTAACCCTAACCCTAACCCTAACCCTAGCCCAAATAACCCTAACCCTAACCCTAACCCTGACCCTAAACCTAACCCTAAACCAAATAAACCTAACCCTAACCCTAAACCAACTACCCCTAACACTAACCATAAGCCTAACCTTTACCGAAATAACCCTAACCATAACCCAAACCCAACTAACCATAACCCTAACCCTAACCCTAACCCTATCCCTAACCCTAACCCTAGCCCAAATAACCCTAACCCTAACCCTAACCCTGACCCTAAACCTAACCCTAAACCAAATAACCCTAACCCTAACCCTAAACCAACTAGCCCTAACACTAACCATAAGCCTAACCTTTACCAAAATAACCCTAACCATAACCCTAACCCAACTAATCATAACCCTAACCCTAACCCTAACCCTAACCCTAACCCTAGCCCAAATAACCCTAACCCTAACCCTAACCCTGACCCTAAACCTAACCCTAAACCAAATAACCCTAACCCTAACCCTAAACCAACTAGCCCTAATACTAACCATAAGCCTAACCTTTACCAAAATAACCCTAACCATAACCCAAACCCAACTAACCATAACCCTAACCCTAACCCTAACCCTAACCCTAACCCTAGCCCAAATAACCCTAACCCTAACCCTAACCCTGACCCTAAACCTAACCCTAAACCAAATAACCCTAACCCTAACCCTAAACCAACTAGCCCTAACATTAACCATAAGCCTAACCTTTACCAAAATAACCCTAACCATAACCCAAACCCAACTAACCCTAACCCTAACCCTAACCCTAACCCTAACCCTAACCCTAACCCTAACCCTAACCCTAACCCTAACCCTACCCCAAATAACCCTAACCCTAACCCTGACCCTAAACCTAACCCTAAACCAAATAACCCTAACCCCAACCCTAAACCAACTAGCCCTAACACTAACCATAAGCCTAACCTTTACCAAAATATCCCTAACTATAACCCTAACCCAACTAACCCTAACCCTAACCCTAACCCTAACCCTAACCCTAGCCCAAATAACCCTAACCCTAACCCTAACCCTGACCCTAAACCTAACCCTAAACCAAATAACCCTAACCCTAACCCTAAACCAACTAGCCCTAACACTAACCATAAGCCTAACCTTTACCAAAATAACCCTAACCATAACCCAAACCCAACTAACCATAACCATAACCCTAACCCTAACCCTAACCCTAACCCTAACCCTAACCCTAACCCTAACCCTAGCCCAAATAACCCTAACCCTAACCCTAACCCTGACCCTAAACCTAACCCTAAACCAAATAACCCTAACCCTAACCCTAAACCAACTAGCCCTAACACTAACCATAAGCCTAACCTTTACCAAAATAACCCTAACCATAACCCTAACCCAACTAACCCTAACCCTAACCCTAACCCTAACCCTAACCCTAACCCTAGCCCAAATAACCCTAACCCTAACCCTAACCCTGACCCTAAACCTAAACCTAAACCAAATAACCCTAACCCTAACCCTAAACCAACTAGCCCTAACACTAACCATAAGCCTAACCTTTACCAAAATAACCCTAACCCTTACCCAAACCCAACTAACCATAACCCTAACCCTAACCCTAACCCTAACCCTAACCCTAGCCCAAATAACCCTAACCCTAACCCTAACCCTGACCCTAAACCTAACCCTAAACCAAATAACCCTAACCCTAACCCTAAACCAACTAGCCCTAACACTAACCATAAGCCTAACCTTTACCGAAATAACCCTAACCATAACCCAAACCCAACTAACCATAACCCTAACCCTAACCCTAACCCTATCCCTAACCCTAACCCTAGCCCAAATAACCCTAACCCTAACCCTAACCCTGACCCTAAACCTAACCCTAAACCAAATAACCCTAACCCTAACCCTAAACCAACTAGCCCTAACACTAACCATAAGCCTAACCTTTACCAAAATAACCCTAACCATAACCCAAACCCAACTAACCATAACCCTAACCCTAACCCTAACCCTAACCCTAACCCTAACCCTAACCCTAACCCTAACCCTAACCCTAACCCTAACCCTAACCCTAACCCTAACCCTAACCCTAACCCTAACCCTAACCCTAACCCTAGCCCAAATAACCCTAACCCTAACCCTAACCCTGACCCTAAACCTAAACCTAAACCAAATAACCCTAACCCTAACCCTAAACCAACTAGCCCTAACACTAACCATAAGCCTAACCTTTACCAAAATAACCCTAACCATAACCCAAACCCAACTAACCATAACCCTAACCCTAACCCTAACCCGAACCCTAGCCCAAATAACCCTAACCCTAACCCTAACCCTGACCCTAAACCTAACCCTAAACCAAATAACCCTAACCCTAACCCTAAACCAACTAGCCCTAACACTAACCATAAGCCTAACCTTTACCAAAATAACCCTAACCATAACCCTAACCCAACTAATCATAACCCTAACCCTAACCCTAACCCTAACCCTAACCCTAGCCCAAATAACCCTAACCCTAACCCTAACCCTGACCCTAAACCTAACCCTAAACCAAATAACCCTAACCCTAACCCTAAACCAACTAGCCCTAATACTAACCATAAGCCTAACCTTTACCAAAATAACCCTAACCATAACCCAAACCCAACTAACCATAACCCTAACCCTAACCCTAACCCTAACCCTAACCCTAGCCCAAATAACCCTAACCCTAACCCTAACCCTGACCCTAAACCTAACCCTAAACCAAATAACCCTAACCCTAACCCTAAACCAACTAGCCCTAACATTAACCATAAGCCTAACCTTTACCAAAATAACCCTAACCATAACCCAAACCCAACTAACCCTAACCCTAACCCTAACCCTAACCCTAACCCTAACCCTAACCCTAACCCTAACCCTAACCCTAACCCTACCCCAAATAACCCTAACCCTAACCCTGACCCTAAACCTAACCCTAAACCAAATAACCCTAACCCCAACCCTAAACCAACTAGCCCTAACACTAACCATAAGCCTAACCTTTACCAAAATATCCCTAACTATAACCCTAACCCAACTAACCCTAACCCTAACCCTAACCCTAACCCTAACCCTAGCCCAAATAACCCTAACCCTAACCCTAACCCTGACCCTAAACCTAACCCTAAACCAAATAACCCTAACCCTAACCCTAAACCAACTAGCCCTAACACTAACCATAAGCCTAACCTTTACCAAAATAACCCTAACCATAACCCAAACCCAACTAACCATAACCATAACCCTAACCCTAACCCTAACCCTAACCCTAACCCTAACCCTAACCCTAACCCTAACCCTAGCCCAAATAACCCTAACCCTAACCCTAACCCTGACCCTAAACCTAACCCTAAACCAAATAACCCTAACCCTAACCCTAAACCAACTAGCCCTAACACTAACCATAAGCCTAACCTTTACCAAAATAACCCTAACCATAACCCTAACCCAACTAACCCTAACCCTAACCCTAACCCTAACCCTAACCCTAACCCTAGCCCAAATAACCCTAACCCTAACCCTAACCCTGACCCTAAACCTAAACCTAAACCAAATAACCCTAACCCTAACCCTAAACCAACTAGCCCTAACACTAACCATAAGCCTAACCTTTACCAAAATAACCCTAACCCTTACCCAAACCCAACTAACCATAACCCTAACCCTAACCCTAACCCTAACCCTAACCCTAGCCCAAATAACCCTAACCCTAACCCTAACCCTGACCCTAAACCTAACCCTAAACCAAATAACCCTAACCCTAACCCTAAACCAACTAGCCCTAACACTAACCATAAGCCTAACCTTTACCGAAATAACCCTAACCATAACCCAAACCCAACTAACCATAACCCTAACCCTAACCCTAACCCTATCCCTAACCCTAACCCTAGCCCAAATAACCCTAACCCTAACCCTAACCCTGACCCTAAACCTAACCCTAAACCAAATAACCCTAACCCTAACCCTAAACCAACTAGCCCTAACACTAACCATAAGCCTAACCTTTACCAAAATAACCCTAACCATAACCCAAACCCAACTAACCATAACCCTAACCCTAACCCTAACCCTAACCCTAACCCTAACCCTAACCCTAACCCTAACCCTAACCCTAACCCTAACCCTAACCCTAACCCTAACCCTAACCCTAACCCTAACCCTAGCCCAAATAACCCTAACCCTAACCCTAACCCTGACCCTAAACCTAAACCTAAACCAAATAACCCTAACCCTAACCCTAAACCAACTAGCCCTAACACTAACCATAAGCCTAACCTTTACCAAAATAACCCTAACCATAACCCAAACCCAACTAACCATAACCCTAACCCTAACCCTAACCCGAACCCTAGCCCAAATAACCCTAACCCTAACCCTAACCCTGACCCTAAACCTAACCCTAAACCAAATAACCCTAACCCTAACCCTAAACCAACTAGCCCTAACACTAACCATAAGCCTAACCTTTACCAAAATAACCCTAACCATAACCCTAACCCAACTAATCATAACCCTAACCCTAACCCTAACCCTAACCCTAACCCTAGCCCAAATAACCCTAACCCTAACCCTAACCCTGACCCTAAACCTAACCCTAAACCAAATAACCCTAACCCTAACCCTAAACCAACTAGCCCTAATACTAACCATAAGCCTAACCTTTACCAAAATAACCCTAACCATAACCCAAACCCAACTAACCATAACCCTAACCCTAACCCTAACCCTAACCCTAACCCTAGCCCAAATAACCCTAACCCTAACCCTAACCCTGACCCTAAACCTAACCCTAAACCAAATAACCCTAACCCTAACCCTAAACCAACTAGCCCTAACATTAACCATAAGCCTAACCTTTACCAAAATAACCCTAACCATAACCCAAACCCAACTAACCCTAACCCTAACCCTAACCCTAACCCTAACCCTAACCCTAACCCTAACCCTAACCCTAACCCTAACCCTACCCCAAATAACCCTAACCCTAACCCTGACCCTAAACCTAACCCTAAACCAAATAACCCTAACCCCAACCCTAAACCAACTAGCCCTAACACTAACCATAAGCCTAACCTTTACCAAAATAACCCTAACTATAACCCTAACCCAAATAACCCTAACCCTAACCCTAACCCTAACCCTAACCCTAGCCCAAATAACCCTAACCCTAACCCTAACCCTAACCCTAAACCTAAACCTAAACCAAATAACCCTAACCCTAACCCTAAACCAACTAGCCCTAACACTAACCATAAGCCTAACCTTTACCAAAATAACCCTAACCATTACCCAAACCCAACTAACCATAACCCTAACCCTAACCCTAACCCTAACCCTAACCCTAACCCTAACCCTAGCCCAAATAACCCTAACCCTAACCCTAACCCTGACCCTAAACCTAACCCTAAACCAAATAACCCTAACCCTAACCCTAAACCAACTAGCCCTAACACTAACCATAAGCCTAACCTTTACCAAATAACCCTAACCATAACCCAAACCCAACTAACCATAACCCTAACCCTAACCCTAACCCTAACCCTAACCCTAACCCTACCCCAAATAACCCTAACCCTAACCCTAACCCTGACCCTAAACCTAACCCTAAACCAAATAACCCTAACCCTAACCCTAAACCAACTAGCCCTAACACTAACCATAAGCCTAACCTTTACCAAAATAACCCTAACCATAACCCAAACCCAACTAACCATAACCCTAACCCTAACCCTAACCCTAACCCTAACCCTAGCCCAAATAACCCTAACCCTAACCCTGACCCTAAACCTAACCCTAAACCAAATAACCCTAACCCTAACCCTAAACCAACTAGCCCTAACACTAACCCTAAGCCTAACCTTTACCAAAATAACCCTAACCATAACCCTAACCCAACTAACCATAACCCTAACCCTAACCCTAACCCTAACCCTAACCCTAACCCTAACCCTAGCCCAAATAACCCTAACCCTAACCCTAACCCTGACCCTAAACCTAAACCTAAACCAAATAACCCTAACCCTAACCCTAAACCAACTAGCCCTAACACTAACCATAAGCCTAACCTTTACCAAAATAACCCTAACCATTACCCAAACCCAACTAACCATAACCCTAACCCTAACCCTAACCCTAACCCTAACCCTAACCCTAGCCCAAATAACCCTAACCCTAACCCTAACCCTGACCCTAAACCTAAACCTAAACCAAATAACCCTAACCCTAACCCTAAACCAACTAGCCCTAACACTAACCATAAGCCTAACCTTTACCAAAATAACCCTAACCATTACCCAAACCCAACTAACCATAACCCTAACCCTAACCCTAACCCTAACCCTAACCCTAACCCTAGCCCAAATAACCCTAACCCTAACCCTAACCCTGACCCTAAACCTAACCCTAAACCAAATAACCCTAACCCTAACCCTAAACCAACTAGCCCTAACACTAACCATAAGCCTAACCTTTACCAAAATAACCCTAACCATAACCCAAACCCAACTAACCATAACCCTAACCCTAACCCTAACCCTAACCCTAACCCTAGCCCAAATAACCCTAACCCTAACCCTAACCCTGACCCTAAACCTAACCCTAAACCAAATAACCCTAACCCTAACCCTAAACCAACTAGCCCTAACACTAACCATAAGCCTAACCTTTACCAAAATAACCCTAACCATAACCCAAACCCAACTAACCATAACCCTAACCCTAACCCTAACCCTAACCCTAACCCTAACCCTAACCCTAACCCTAACCCTAACCCTAACCCTAACCCTAACCCTAACCCTAGCCCAAATAACCCTAACCCTAACCCTAACCCTGACCCTAAACCTAAACCTAAACCAAATAACCCTAACCCTAACCCTAAACCAACTAGCCCTAACACTAACCATAAGCCTAACCTTTACCAAAATAACCCTAACCATTACCCAAACCCAACTAACCATAACCCTAACCCTAACCCTAACCCTAACCCTAACCCTAACCCTAACCCTAGCCCAAATAACCCTAACCCTAACCCTAACCCTGACCCTAAACCTAAACCTAAACCAAATAACCCTAACCCTAACCCTAAACCAACTAGCCCTAACACTAACCATAAGCCTAACCTTTACCAAAATAACCCTAACCATAACCCTAACCCAACTAACCCTAACCCTAACCCTAACCCTAACCCTAACCCTAACCCTAGCCCAAATAACCCTAACCCTAACCCTAACCCTGACCCTAAACCTAAACCTAAACCAAATAACCCTAACCCTAACCCTAAACCAACTAGCCCTAACACTAACCATAAGCCTAACCTTTACCAAAATAACCCTAACCATAACCCAAACCCAACTAACCCTAACCCTAACCCTAACCCTAACCCTAACCCTAACCCTAACCCTAGCCCAAATAACCCTAACCCTAACCCTAACCCTGACCCTAAACCTAACCCTAAACCAAATAACCCTAACCCTAACCCTAAACCAACTAGCCCTAACACTAACCATAAGCCTAACCTTTACCAAAATAACCCTAACCATAACCCTAACCCAACTAACCCTAACCCTAACCCTAACCCTAACCCTAACCCTAACCCTAACCCTAACCCTAACCCTAACCCTAACCCTAAACCAACTAGCCCTAACACTAACCATAAGCCTAACCTTTACCAAAATAACCCTAACCATAACCCAAACCCAACTAACCATAACCCTAACCCTAACCCTAACCCTAACCCTAACCCTAACCCTAACCCTAGCCCAAATAACCCTAACCCTAACCCTAACCCTGACCCTAAACCTAACCCTAAACCAAATAACCCAAACCCTAACCCTAAACCAACTAGCCCTAACACTAACCATAAGCCTAACCTTTACCAAAATAACCCTAACCATAACCCAAACCCAACTAACCATAACCCTAACCCTAACCCTAACCCTAACCCTAGCCCAAATAACCCTAACCCTAACCCTAACCCTGACCCTAAACCTAACCCTAAACCAAATAACCCAAACCCTAACCCTAAACCAACTAGCCCTAACACTAACCATAAGCCTAACCTTTACCAAAATAACCCTAACCATAACCCAAACCCAACTAACCATAACCCTAACCCTAACCCTAACCCTAACCCTAACCCTAGCCCAAATAACCCTAACCCTAACCCTAACCCTGACCCTAAACCTAACCCTAAACCAAATAACCCTAACCCTAACCCTAAACCAACTAGCCCTAACACTAACCATAAGCCTAACCTTTACCAAAATAACCCTAACCATAACCCTAACCCACTAACCCTAACCCTAACCCTAACCCTAACCCTAACCCTAGCCCAAATAACCCTAACCCTAACCCTAACCCTGACCCTAAACCTAACCCTAAACCAATAACCCTAACCCTAACCCTAAACCATCTAGCCCTAACACTAACCCTAAGCCTAACCTTTACCAAAATAACCCTAACCATAACCCAAACCCAACTAACCATACCTAACCCTAACCCTAACCCTAACCCTAACCCTAACCCTAACCCTACCCTAACCCTAACCCTAACCCTAACCCTAACCCTAGCCCAAATAACCCTAACCCTAACCCTAACCCTGACCCTAAACCTAAACCTAAACCAAATAACCCTAACCCTAACCCTAAACCAACTAGCCCTAACACTAACCATAAGCCTAACCTTTACCAAAATAACCCTAACCATAACCCAAACCCAACTAACCATAACCCTAACCCCTAACCCTAACCCTAACCCTAACCCTACACCCTAACCCTAACCCTAACCCTACCCTAGCCAAATAACCCTAACCCTACCCTAACCCTGACCCTAAACCTAAACCTAAACCAAATAACCTCTAACCCTAACCCTAAACAACTAGCCCTAACACTAACCATAAGCCCTAACCTTTACCAAAATAACCCTAACCATAACCCAAACCCAACTAACCCTAACCCTAACCCTAACCCTAACCAACCCTAGCCCAAATAACCCTAACCCTAACCTCTAACCCTGACCCTAACCTA
>NW_028276557.1:0-2500 GCF_052056855.1 Sturnus vulgaris
CGCCGGGTGGCGCGGCGGCGACGGTCCGCACCGTCGTCGCCGTGGCCTCTCTCGGCCGGGGGTGTGCGAGGTTTCTCGGTGGCTGGGCCGTGTTCCCCGCGCCGGCGGGGCGGCCCGAGCCGCGGTGGTCCTCTCGGGCGCAGCGCCGGGCTACTGAGGGAAACCCCGGGCCCCGAGAAGGATTGCCGCGGTGATGGCAGCGGACGTCGGGCGCGCCCCCGCCGGTGGACGCTCCCCCGAGGGTGGCAGCGGGGGAGGCACCCCGGCGGGGCCATGCAGGTCGTTTCCCTCACCCCAGGGCCAGGTACCTAGCGCTTCGCGCCTCGGCGGTCTCCTGCCGGTTTCCCTCGGCGTCGTCAAACGCCTGTTGGGGGCCGAAAGGGCCGCCGAGCCGGGCGGAGGTTTAAAGACTCGGGCGGCCCGGCACGGCCCCGCCGCGGCGGCGGCGGCGGTGGCGGCGGCGGCAGCGGGTGTCGGGCGGTGGCGGCGCGGGGCGCCATCGAGGGGTGGGGAGCTACTCCCGCCGATCCCCTGCGGTGGCGTGTCCGTCGCGACCGGCCGCGCTCGCCGTCGTCGGCGTCCCGCCGCGCTTGCCCGCGCGCGGGGGCCACCCGTGCCGGGCCGGGGAAGGGGCGCCCTGCCCCCCCCCTCTCTGCGGCCCGGTCTCGGCGGAGAGGCCGCGGCGCGCGATCGGCCGCGGGGGGCCGACCCCGCTGGCCTCTGCGATGCGGGGCGACGCCGGCAGAGGGCGCGCGCTCTCTGCCTTACCTACCTCAGCTGCGGGGTTGCGGCCGCCGGGGCCCGCCGCGCTCTCTCGCTCTTTCTCCTTAGCCGCCGCCGCGGGCTCGCGGGCGGCGCCGCGTCAGGCGCGACCGCGCGCCTCTCGCCTCGACGGCCTTGTCGCCTCGAACCGCACCGCGGCGGCGCCGGCCGCCGGCCACCCCTGACTCGGAGCGCTGTCCCCGCCCGTTGGGGCGCAGCGCTCGGCCGGCTCCTCCATCGCCGGAGGTCCGGCGGGCGCGGGCGACCCCGTGCCGAGCGGCGGCGTCGCCGCTCGGCGAGTGTCCCCGCCCCCCCCGGGGGGGGGGGACGGTCGGCCGCGAGGCGCCCGCCTTCACCGGCGGCCGTCCCGGCCCGGGCCCCGCCCGTCCGCTTCCCCGTCGCCCTTCCCGGCCGCGTGTGGGCCAAAAAAAAGGGGAGGCGTGCGGGGCGGCCGCGGGGGCGCTTCCCCGTCCGGTCCCCGAGTGGAAACGAGGGGAGCGGGCGGTGCCCCCCGGCTCAGCCGCCGTACGCCTGCCCGCTGGGCGCGTGCTCGCGGAAGGGCAGCTCGGCGGTGCGAAGCGGCGGCGGTCCCGGGAGTGCGGCCGCGGGTGGCGGAGGGGTTTTGCCGAGCGGCAGACCTCGGGCGCTCCGCGATGCCGGCTCGGGTCTCGGCGGCGTCCCGCCTCCGGCGCCGGTGGCGGAGCGCGGCCCGCCGGGCGTTCGCCTTCCGGCGGGCAAGCGGTCCCGCGCCAGGGGTTGCGCCGGCGGAACGGTCCCGCCGCCGCGTGGCGTTTCGGGCGACGTTCAGGGGCCGCTGGCGGGAGAGCCGGCCCCCGCGTTTTGGCGCGGCGGCGTTCCGCGAGTCGGCGGAGCGGTGAAAAGGAGAAGCCAGGGAGTGAGCCGGGAGCGGCGGGGGCCGGCGGTCGCGCCCCCGGCCCGCGAACGCGTAGTCGTCCCGTGATCGAGAGGCCGGGCGGGCCACCGTGCCCCCCGCGGTCCGGCGCGTTGCCGCACAAGCCCCTCCGCGCGGAGGTCGGGCCGAGCCCGGGCGCCTGGGCCGCCTCCGAAGGACGGCACGCGAGGCGGCGTCTCCCCTCGCGGGGGGAGGCGGTCGGGGGCGCGGGCCCCTCCGCCTTTCTTTGGCCGACCTTCGGAGCGTTGCGCGGGGTTTCTCTTTTTTGCCCCGCGCTTTCTCCTCCTCCTCCTCCGTTTGTGTGTGCTCGTACGGTCGAAGCGGGGCGCGCGGGGGCGCGCGCGTCCCTGCAGAAACAGAAAAGGGGCCGCTTCACGCGAGCGGTCCCGAAAGCCAGACAACTCTTAGCGGTGGATCACTCGGCTCGTGCGTCGATGAAGAACGCAGCTAGCTGCGAGAATTAATGTGAATTGCAGGACACATTGATCATCGACACTTCGAACGCACTTGCGGCCCCGGGTTCCTCCCGGGGCTACGCCTGTCTGAGCGTCGCTTGACGATCAATCGCCGTCCGGGGGGGCCACCCCGGCGGCGCGGCTGGGGTTGCCTCGCAGGCCCGTTGCCCGCGGTCGACGTCGACGTCGTCGTCGTCGTCGCCGCGCAGGGCCTTCGTCCCCCTAAATGCAGACTCGGGGAGCGCTCCGTAGCTCCCCGCTCCCGGAACGAGCCGCTGGGGCGGAGCTCGTCCTTGCCGGGGCCGTGCCGCGGTGCGGTGGCGGTGGCCGGGGAGAGCGAGAGTCGGCGTCGAAGACGCCGCCGTGGGCC
>NW_028276557.1:10000-25000 GCF_052056855.1 Sturnus vulgaris
CCTCGGCCGGCCTTTGGACGTGGCGGCCTAATGCTGGGTAGACCTGTTGCCCTCGGCCGGCCGTGTTACCGGCCGGCCTAATGCTGGGTAGACCTGTTGCCCTCGGCCGGCCTTTGGACGTGGCGGCCGAATGCTGGGTAGACCTGTTGCCCTCGGCCGGCCTTTGGACGTGGCGGCCTAATGCTGGGTAGACCTGTTGCCCTCGGCCGGCCTTTGGACGTGGCGGCCGAATGCTGGGTAGACCTGTTGCCCTCGGCCGGCAGTGTTACCGGCCGGCCTAATGCTGGGTAGACCTGTTGCCCTCGGCCCGCCGTGTTACCGGCCAGCCGAATGCTGGGTAGACCTGTTGCCCTCGGCCGGCCTTTGTACGTGGTGGCCGAATGCTGGGTAGACCTGTTGCCCTCGGCCGGCCTTTGGACGTGGCGGCCTAATGCTGGGTAGACCTGTTGCCCTCGGCCGGCCTTTGGACGTGGCGGCCTAATGCTGGGTAGACCTGTTGCCCTCGGCCGGCCTTTGTACCTGACGGCCGAATGCTGGGTAGACCTGTTGCCCTCGGCCGGCCGTGTTACCGGCCAGCCGAATGCTGGGTAGACCTGTTGCCCTCGGCCGGCCTTTGTACCTGACGGCCGAATGCTGGGTAGACCTGTTGCCCTCTGCCGGCCGTCTTTCCGGCTGGCCTAATGCTGGGTAGACCTGTTGCCCTCGGCCGGCCCTGGTACCGGCCGGCATAATGCTGGGTAGACCTGTTGCCCTCGGCCGGTCTTTGTCTCTGGCCACCCGCGGCGTGGTAGTCCTGTTACCGTCGGCCGGCCTTGCAGCCCGGCCGCCGCGCGATGGCGCCCCGTCTCTTCCATCGGACGCGCGGCCCCCTTGTCGTCTCTGCAGCGGCGAGCACGCCTTCGGCGGTCGGCCTGCACGTCCGGCATGACCGCGGGCACTGGCAGCCCAGCAGGCAGCCCTGCTCTCGCGTCTTCTTCCCCCCGGCGAAAGGCGGGGCGTGAAGGCGGGCGACTTTCGGTCCCAGCCGTGCCCAGGTGTCCCTGCCGGCTCCGTGCGCCAGCATCCACTGGCGAGCTCCGCCGGCCTCTTCCCCAGCCGCGGCCCCTGTCCGCTCCGCCGTCATGGTGCCGGCACCCCACTTCCCCAAGCGCTCCCCGACAGGAGCAGGCAGCGTTGTCGCGCCCCCTCCCCGTGCTCGAATGGACCGCGGCCCTGCTCCGGGCTTCATTTCTGCAGCGCGCTCGCTCGCTCGCTCGCTCGCTCGCGCGCTCCCTCCCTCCCCCCCCCCTCCCCCCTCCCCCCGGCCGCCCACCCGCCGCGCTGCCGCCCTGCCGCAGGCTTGAGCGGCGCCGGGGCGGAGGAGGAAGGAACGCCACCAAAGCAAAAGGCTCCGAGAAAGCTGAACAGAGAGCTTCTTTGACCAGGGACAGACGGCGCCAATCATCCCGCCGCCATCCCTGCTTGTGCACCAGGCTCTCCGCCTGCCGACCTCGGCATCAGCCTCCCGCCGCCGCCGTGTAAACTGCCCGGTGGGACCGTGGGCGGGGGCAGGAAGAGGCTGAAAGTGCTGCCAGGGAGGCTGATGGCGGAGGGCGGGGTCGCCCCCAACCGACAATGGGCAGGGCCCGAGGCAGTCTGAAAGCGCTGCCAGGGAGGCTGATGGCGGAGGGCGGGGTCGCCCCCAACCGACAATGGGCAGGGCCCGAGGCAGTCTGAAAGCGCTGCCAGGGAGGCTGAGGGCGGGGGGCGGGGCGCCCCCAACCGACAATGGGCAGGGCCCGAGGCAGTCTGAAAGCGCTGCCAGGGAGGCTGAGGGCGGGGGGCGGGGCGCCCCCAGCCGACAATGGGCAGGGGCCCGAGAGAGTCTGAAAGCGCTGCCAGGGAGGCTGACGGCGGGGGGCAGGGCGCCCCCAGCCGACAATGGGCAGGGGCGGGGAAAGTCTGAAAGCGCTGCATGGGAGGTTGATGGCGGAGGGCGGGCTCGCCCCCAGCGTTAATGGGTGGCTGCGGAAGACGGGGCAGGGACAGGGAGAGGGCAGGCGGCTTCGTGCCGGCCCCGGGCGCCTCGACAGCGAGCCCTCACGGCCCCCCAAACCCGCGCCGAGGCCCCAAGAGCTCTGCAGACCTTCCGCGGAAGAACCGGCCCGAAAGCGGCCACCCGCTTGCCGACGGCGGCGCCGGTCGCCTCGATGCAGCCGCCTCCGTGGGGCGGGAAGGGGCAGGGCGAGTTGTGCCAGGGCGCGGCGGCTTTGGGCCGAGTTTCGCTGCACGTACGTGCTTCCCCTGGCTGTGCTGCGGCCCGTGAGGTTCTGTTTTGTGGTGGGGGGGGGCTCTGTAGGTAGGGTCTCTGGGGGACGGGGGAGGAGGCGTGGGGTAGGGAGGACGCCGTTTGGGGGGGTCAGTGTGTCAGCAGGGCGAGAACCGGGCACAGGCCCTCCGTCAGCTCGGCTGTGGGCCCAAAGGGATCACAAATAAGATTTGGCAAGAGTTTTGTTTTCCGGAAAAGATTTTCTTTCCGAGTAAATAGAAGAGGCAATCATTCAAAAAAGGCAAAGAGGAAATGAAACAAATCAAATCAAATCAAAACAAAACAAAACAAAACGAAATAAAATAAAATAATAAAATGAAATGAAAAGAAATGAAATGAAATGAAATGATGAAATAAAATGTTGTCGAAAATATGTCTTGGTCTTGAAATCGATTCTGCCGGGCGGGGCAAGGCTGCTGGAGCACTTGGGCTCCGGAGCGTTAAGAGGCTGTGGGGTTTCCCCGGCTCCGAGATGGTACAAGGATGCCTCGTCTACCCGGATCCGCGAAACGTGGCCCGTCCCGCGGCGGCCAGGTCGACGCGGCTCCGGGGCCGGTGGCGTGGGACCGCCGTCGCCGGCGAAGGCGCAGCGGCGGCGGCCGTGGCCGCGACGACCAGGTCTACACGACTCCGGGAAACTTGGCCGGTCCCGCGGCGGCCAGGTCTACTGGGCTCCGGGATGGGCGGCCGCCGTGGCCGCGGCGACCAGGTCTACCCGCCTCCGGGACCGGCGGCGTGGGTCCGCCGTCGAGGGCGAGGGCGCTGCGACGGCCGCGGCGACCGGGTCTACCTAGCTCCGGTGCGACCCGGGCTGCGTGCAGCATGGCGAAGGTAGACCTGTGGTCCGCATCACGGCGTGGGCAGACCTGGTGTCCGCAGCATGGAGCGGGTAGACATGTTGTCCGCCGCATGGAGTGGGTAGACCTGTTGTCCGCGTAATGGAGTAGTTAGACCTGGTGTCCGCAGCTTGGAGTGGGTAGACCTGTTGTCCGCAGCAAGCCGTGGGTAGACCTGGTGTCCGCAGCATGCCCTGGGTAGACCTGGTGTCCGCAGCTTGGTAGACCTGTTGCCCGTTTCATGGCTGGGTAGACCTGGTGTCCGCAGCAAGCCGTGGGTAGACCTGGTGTCCGCAGCTTGGTAGACCTGTTGCCCGTTTCATGGCTGGGTAGACCTGTTGTCCGCAGCATTGAGTTGGTAGACCTGGTGTCCGCAGCATGCCCTGGGTAGACCTGGTGTCCGCAGCTTGGTAGACCTGTTGCCCGTTTCATGGCTGGGTAGACCTGTTGTCCGCAGCATTGAGTGGGTAGACCTGGTGTCCGCAGCATGCCCTGGGTAGACCTGTTGTCCGCAGCTTGGTAGACCTGTTGCCCGTTTCATGGCTGGGTAGACCTGGTGTCCGCAGCAAGCCGTGAGTAGACCTGTTGCCCGTTTCATGGCTGGGTAGACCTGGTGTCCGCAGCATGCCCTGGGTAGACCTGGTGTCCGCAGCTTGGTAGACCTGTTGCCCGTTTCATGGCTGGGTAGACCTGTTGTCCGCAGCAAGCCGTGGGTAGACCTGGTGTCCGCAGCTTGGTAGACCTGTTGCCCGTTTCATGGCTGGGTAGACCTGGTGTCCGCAGCTTGGTAGACCTGTTGCCCGTTTCATGGCTGGGTAGACCTGGTGTCCGCAGCAAGCCGTGAGTAGACCTGTTGCCCGTTTCATGGCTGGGTAGACCTGGTGTCCGCAGCATGCCCTGGGTAGACCTGGTGTCCGCAGCTTGGTAGACCTGTTGCCCGTTTCATGGCTGGGTAGACCTGTTGTCCGCAGCAAGCCGTGAGTAGACCTGTTGCCCGTTTCATGGCTGGGTAGACCTGTTGTCCGCAGCATGCCCTGGGTAGACCTGGTGTCCGCAGCTTGGTAGACCTGTTGCCCGTTTCATGGCTGGGTAGACCTGGTGTCCGCAGCATTGAGTTGGTAGACCTGGTGTCCGCTACATACCCTGGGTAGACCTGGTGTCCGCAGCTTGGTAGACCTGTTGCCCGTTTCATGGCTGGGTAGACCTGGTGTCCGCAGCATTGAGTTGGTAGACCTGGTGTCCGCAGCATGCCCTGGGTAGACCTGTTGTCCGCAGCTTGGTAGACCTGTTGCCCGATTCATGGCTGGGTAGACCTGGTGTCCGCAGCAAGCCGTGAGTAGACCTGTTGCCCGTTTCATGGCTGGGTAGACCTGGTGTCCGCAGCATGCCCTGGGTAGACCTGGTGTCCGCAGCTTGGTAGACCTGTTGCCCGTTTCATGGCTGGGTAGACCTGGTGTCCGCAGCAAGCCGTGAGTAGACCTGTTGCCCGTTTCATGGCTGGGTAGACCTGGTGTCCGCAGCATGCCCTGGGTAGACCTGGTGTCCGCAGCTTGGTAGACCTGTTGCCCGTTTCATGGCTGGGTAGACCTGGTGTCCGCAGCATGCCCTGGGTAGACCTGGTGTCCGCAGCTTGGTAGACCTGTTGCCCGTTTCATGGCTGGGTAGACCTGGTGTCCGCAGCATTGAGTTGGTAGACCTGGTGTCCGCAGCAAGCCGTGGGTAGACCTGGTGTCCGCAGCTTGGTAGACCTGTTGCCCGTTTCATGGCTGGGTAGACCTGTTGTCCGCAGCATTGAGTTGGTAGACCTGTTGCCCGTTTCATGGCTGGGTAGACCTGGTGTCCGCAGCTTGGTAGACCTGTTGCCCGTTTCATGGCTGGGTAGACTTGGTGTCCGCAGCAAGCCGTGAGTAGACCTGGTGCCCGTTTCATGGCTGGGTAGACCTGGTGTCCGCAGCAAGCCGTGGGTAGACCTGGTGTCCGCAGCTTGGTAGACCTGTTGCCCGATTCATGGCTGGGTAGACCTGTTGTCCGCAGCATTGAGTGGGTAGACCTGGTGTCCGCAGCATGCCCTGGGTAGACCTGGTGTCCGCAGCTTGGTAGACCTGTTGCCCGTTTCATGGCTGGGTAGACCTGGTGTCCGCAGCAAGCCGTGGGTAGACCTGGTGTCCGCAGCATGCCCTGGGTAGACCTGGTGTCCGCAGCTTGGTAGACCTGTTGCCCGTTTCATGGCTGGGTAGACCTGTTGTCCGCAGCATTGAGTTGGTAGACCTGTTGCCCGTTTCATGGCTGGGTAGACCTGGTGTCCGCAGCAAGCCGTGAGTAGACCTGTTGCCCGTTTCATGGCTGGGTAGACCTGTTGTCCGCAGCATGCCCTGGGTAGACCTGGTGTCCGCAGCTTGGTAGACCTGTTGCCCGTTTCATGGCTGGGTAGACCTGTTGTCCGCAGCAAGCCGTGGGTAGACCTGGTGTCCGCAGCATGCCCTGGGTAGACCTGGTGTCCGCAGCTTGGTAGACCTGTTGCCCGTTTCATGGCTGGGTAGACCTGGTGTCCGCAGCAAGCCGTGGGTAGACCTGGTGTCCGCAGCATGCCCTGGGTAGACCTGGTGTCCGCAGCTTGGTAGACCTGTTGCCCGTTTCATGGCTGGGTAGACCTGGTGTCCGCAGCAAGCCGTGAGTAGACCTGTTGCCCGTTTCATGGCTGGGTAGACCTGTTGTCCGCAGCATGCCCTGGGTAGACCTGTTGTCCGCAGCTTGGTAGACCTGTTGCCCGTTTCATGGCTGGGTAGACCTGTTGTCCGCAGCAAGCCGTGAGTAGACCTGTTGCCCGTTTCATGGCTGGGTAGACCTGGTGTCCGCAGCATGCCCTGGGTAGACCTGGTGTCCGCAGCTTGGTAGACCTGTTGCCCGTTTCATGGCTGGGTAGACCTGTTGTCCGCAGCAAGCCGTGGGTAGACCTGGTGTCCGCAGCTTGGTAGACCTGTTGCCCGATTCATGCCTGGGTAGACCTGTTGTCCGCAGCAAGCCGTGGGTAGACCTGGTGTCCGCAGCTTGGTAGACCTGTTGCCCGTTTCATGGCTGGGTAGACCTGGTGTCCGCAGCATTGAGTTGGTAGACCTGGTGTCCGCAGCAAGCCGTGGGTAGACCTGGTGTCCGCAGCTTGGTAGACCTGTTGCCCGTTTCATGGCTGGGTAGACCTGTTGTCCGCAGCATTGAGTTGGTAGACCTGTTGCCCGTTTCATGGCTGGGTAGACCTGTTGTCCGCAGCTTGGTAGACCTGTTGCCCGTTTCATGGCTGGGTAGACCTGGTGTCCGCAGCAAGCCGTGAGTAGACCTGGTGCCCGTTTCATGGCTGGGTAGACCTGTTGTCCGCAGCAAGCCGTGGGTAGACCTGGTGTCCGCAGCTTGGTAGACCTGTTGCCCGATTCATGGCTGGGTAGACCTGTTGTCCGCAGCATTGAGTGGGTAGACCTGGTGTCCGCAGCATGCCCTGGGTAGACCTGTTGCCCGCAGCATTGAGTTGGTAGACCTGTTGCCCGTTTCATGGCTGGGTAGACCTGGTGTCCGCAGCATTGAGTTGGTAGACCTGGTGTCCGCAGCATGCCCTGGGTAGACCTGGTGTCCGCAGCTTGGTAGACCTGTTGCCCGTTTCATGCCTGGGTAGACCTGTTGTCCGCAGCAAGCCGTGGGTAGACCTGGTGTCCGCAGCATGCCCTGGGTAGACCTGGTGTCCGCAGCTTGGTAGACCTGTTGCCCGTTTCATGGCTGGGTAGACCTGTTGTCCGCAGCATTGAGTTGGTAGACCTGTTGCCCGTTTCATGGCTGGGTAGACCTGGTGTCCGCAGCATTGAGTGAGTAGACCTGTTGCCCGTTTCATGGCTGGGTAGACCTGGTGTCCGCAGCTTGGTAGACCTGTTGCCCGTTTCATGGCTGGGTAGACCTGGTGTCCGCAGCATGCCCTGGGTAGACCTGGTGTCCGCAGCTTGGTAGACCTGTTGCCCGTTTCATGGCTGGGTAGACCTGGTGTCCGCAGCAAGCCGTGGGTAGACCTGGTGTCCGCAGCTTGGTAGACCTGTTGCCCGTTTCATGGCTGGGTAGACCTGGTGTCCGCAGCATTGAGTTGGTAGACCTGTTGTCCGCAGCAAGCCGTGGGTAGACCTGGTGTCCGCAGCATGCCCTGGGTAGACCTGGTGTCCGCAGCTTGGTAGACCTCTTGCCCGTTTCATGGCTGGGTAGACCTGTTGTCCGCAGCAAGCCGTGGGTAGACCTGGTGTCCGCAGCATGCCCTGGGTAGACCTGGTGTCCGCAGCTTGGTAGACCTGTTGCCCGTTTCATGGCTGGGTAGACCTGGTGTCCGCAGCAAGCCGTGAGTAGACCTGTTGCCCGTTTCATGGCTGGGTAGACCTGGTGTCCGCAGCATGCCCTGGGTAGACCTGGTGTCCGCAGCTTGGTAGACCTATTGCCCGTTTCATGGCTGGGTAGACCTGGTGTCCGCAGCAAGCCGTGAGTAGACCTGTTGCCCGTTTCATGGCTGGGTAGACCTGGTGTCCGCAGCATGCCCTGGGTAGACCTGGTGTCCGCAGCTTGGTAGACCTGTTGCCCGTTTCATGGCTGGGTAGACCTGGTGTCCGCAGCAAGCCGTGGGTAGACCTGGTGTCCGCAGCTTGGTAGACCTGTTGCCCGATTCATGCCTGGGTAGACCTGTTGTCCGCAGCAAGCCGTGGGTAGACCTGGTGTCCGCAGCTTGGTAGACCTGTTGCCCGATTCATGCCTGGGTAGACCTGTTGCCCGCAGCATTGAGTTGGTAGACCTGTTGCCCGTTTCATGGCTGGGTAGACCTGGTGTCCGCAGCATTGAGTTGGTAGACCTGGTGTCCGCAGCATGCCCTGGGTAGACCTGGTGTCCGCAGCTTGGTAGACCTGTTGCCCGTTTCATGGCTGGGTAGACCTGTTGTCCGCAGCATTGAGTTGGTAGACCTGGTGTCCGCAGCATGCCCTGGGTAGACCTGGTGTCCGCAGCTTGGTAGACCTGTTGCCCGTTTCATGGCTGGGTAGACCTGGTGTCCGCAGCTTGGTAGACCTGTTGCCTGTTTCATGGCTGGGTAGACCTGGTGTCCGCAGCAAGCCGTGAGTAGACCTGTTGCCCGTTTCATGGCTGGGTAGACCTGGTGTCCGCAGCATGCCCTGGGTAGACCTGGTGTCCGCAGCTTGGTAGACCTGTTGCCCGTTTCATGGCTGGGTAGACCTGTTGTCCGCTGCAAGCCGTGAGTAGACCTGTTGCCCGTTTCATGGCTGGGTAGACCTGGTGTCCGCAGCATGCCCTGGGTAGACCTGGTGTCCGCAGCTTGGTAGACCTGTTGCCCGTTTCATGGCTGGGTAGACCTGTTGTCCGCAGCATTGAGTGGGTAGACCTGTTGCCCGTTTCATGGCTGGGTAGACCTGTTGTCCGCAGCAAGCCGTGGGTAGACCTGGTGTCCGGAGCTTGGTAGACCTGTTGCCCGATTCATGCCTGGGTAGACCTGTTGTCCGCAGCAAGCCGTGGGTAGACCTGGTGTCCGCAGCATGCCCTGGGTAGACCTGGTGTCCGCAGCTTGGTAGACCTGTTGCCCGTTTCATGGCTGGGTAGACCTGGTGTCCGCAGCAAGCCGTGAGTAGACCTGTTGCCCGTTTCATGGCTGGGTAGACCTGGTGTCCGCAGCATGCCCTGGGTAGACCTGGTGTCCGCAGCTTGGTTGACCTGTTGCCCGTTTCATGGCTGGGTAGACCTGTTGTCCGCAGCAAGCCGTGGGTAGACCTGGTGTCCGCAGCATGCCCTGGGTAGACCTGGTGTCCGCAGCCTGGTAGACCTGTTGCCCGTTTCATGGCTGGGTAGACCTGGTGTCCGCAGCAAGCCGTGGGTAGACCTGGTGTCCGCAGCATGCCCTGGGTAGACCTGGTGTCCGCAGCTTGGTAGACCTGTTGCCCGTTTCATGGCTGGGTAGACCTGGTGTCCGCAGCAAGCCGTGAGTAGACCTGTTGCCCGTTTCATGGCTGGGTAGACCTGTTGTCCGCAGCATGCCCTGGGTAGACCTGTTGTCCGCAGCTTGGTAGACCTGTTGCCCGTTTCATGGCTGGGTAGGCCTGGTGTCCGCAGCATGCCCTGGGTAGACCTGGTGTCCGCAGCTTGGTAGACCTGTTGCCCGTTTCATGGCTGGGTAGACCTGGTGTCCGCAGCAAGCCGTGGGTAGACCTGGTGTCCGCAGCTTGGTAGACCTGTTGCCCGATTCATGCCTGGGTAGACCTGTTGTCCGCAGCATTGAGTGGGTAGACCTGGTGTCCGCAGCTTGGTAGACCTGTTGCCCGTTTCATGGCTGGGTAGACCTGTTGTCCGCAGCATTGAGTTGGTAGACCTGTTGCCCGTTTCATGGCTGGGTAGACCTGGTGTCCGCAGCATTGAGTGAGTAGACCTGTTGCCCGTTTCATGGCTGGGTAGACCTGGTGTCCGCAGCTTGGTAGACCTGTTGCCCGTTTCATGGCTGGGTAGACCTGGTGTCCGCAGCATGCCCTGGGTAGACCTGGTGTCCGCAGCTTGGTAGACCTGTTGCCCGTTTCATGGCTGGGTAGACCTGGTGTCCGCAGCATTGAGTTGGTAGACCTGTTGTCCGCAGCAAGCCGTGGGTAGACCTGGTGTCCGCAGCATGCCCTGGGTAGACCTGGTGTCCGCAGCTTGGTAGACCTGTTGCCCGATTCATGCCTGGGTAGACCTGTTGTCCGCAGCAAGCCGTGGGTAGACCTGGTGTCCGCAGCATGCCCTGGGTAGACCTGGTGTCCGCAGCTTGGTAGACCTGTTGCCCGTTTCATGGCTGGGTAGACCTGGTGTCCGCAGCAAGCCGTGAGTAGACCTGTTGCCCGTTTCATGGCTGGGTAGACCTGGTGTCCGCAGCATGCCCTGGGTAGACCTGGTGTCCGCAGCTTGGTAGACCTGTTGCCCGTTTCATGGCTGGGTAGACCTGTTGTCCGCAGCAAGCCGTGAGTAGACCTGTTGCCCGTTTCATGGCTGGGTAGACCTGGTGTCCGCAGCATGCCCTGGGTAGACCTGGTGTCCGCAGCTTGGTAGACCTGTTGCCCGTTTCATGGCTGGGTAGACCTGTTGTCCGCAGCAAGCCGTGGGTAGACCTGGTGTCCGGAGCTTGGTAGACCTGTTGCCCGATTCATGCCTGGGTAGACCTGTTGTCCGCAGCATTGAGTGGGTAGACCTGGTGTCCGCAGCATGCCCTGGGTAGACCTGGTGTCCGCAGCTTGGTAGACCTGTTGCCCGTTTCATGGCTGGGTAGACCTGTTGTCCGCAGCAAGCCGTGAGTAGACCTGTTGCCCGTTTCATGGCTGGGTAGACCTGGTGTCCGCAGCATGCCCTGGGTAGACCTGGTGTCCGCAGCTTGGTAGACCTGTTGCCCGTTTCATGGCTGGGTAGACCTGTTGTCCGCAGCAAGCCGTGGGTAGACCTGGTGTCCGGAGCTTGGTAGACCTGTTGCCCGATTCATGCCTGGGTAGACCTGTTGTCCGCAGCATTGAGTGGGTAGACCTGGTGTCCGCAGCATGCCCTGGGTAGACCTGTTGTCCGCAGCTTGGTAGACCTGTTGCCCGTTTCATGGCTGGGTAGACCTGTTGTCCGCAGCAAGCCGTGAGTAGACCTGTTGCCCGTTTCATGGCTGGGTAGACCTGTTGTCCGCAGCATGCCCTGGGTAGACCTGGTGTCCGCAGCTTGGTAGACCTGTTGCCCGTTTCATGGCTGGGTAGACCTGGTGTCCGCAGCAAGCCGTGGGTAGACCTGGTGTCCGCAGCATGCCCTGGGTAGACCTGGTGTCCGCAGCTTGGTAGACCTGTTGCCCGTTTCATGGCTGGGTAGACCTGTTGTCCGCAGCAAGCCGTGGGTAGACCTGGTGTCCGGAGCTTGGTAGACCTGTTGCCCGATTCATGCCTGGGTAGACCTGTTGTCCGCAGCATTGAGTGGGTAGACCTGGTGTCCGCAGCATGCCCTGGGTAGACCTGGTGTCCGCAGCTTGGTAGACCTGTTGCCCGTTTCATGGCTGGGTAGACCTGGTGTCCGCAGCAAGCCGTGAGTAGACCTGTTGCCCGTTTCATGGCTGGGTAGACCTGGTGTCCGCAGCATGCCCTGGGTAGACCTGGTGTCCGCAGCTTGGTAGACCTGTTGCCCGTTTCATGGCTGGGTAGACCTGTTGTCCGCAGCAAGCCGTGGGTAGACCTGGTGTCCGGAGCTTGGTAGACCTGTTGCCCGATTCATGCCTGGGTAGACCTGTTGTCCGCAGCATTGAGTGGGTAGACCTGGTGTCCGCAGCATGCCCTGGGTAGACCTGTTGTCCGCAGCTTGGTAGACCTGTTGCCCGTTTCATGGCTGGGTAGACCTGGTGTCCGCAGCAAGCCGTGAGTAGACCTGTTGCCCGTTTCATGGCTGGGTAGACCTGGTGTCCGCAGCATGCCCTGGGTAGACCTGGTGTCCGCAGCTTGGTAGACCTGTTGCCCGTTTCATGGCTGGGTAGACCTGGTGTCCGCAGCAAGCCGTGGGTAGACCTGGTGTCCGCAGCATGCCCTGGGTAGACCTGGTGTCCGCAGCTTGGTAGACCTGTTGCCCGTTTCATGGCTGGGTAGACCTGGTGTCCGCAGCAAGCCGTGGGTAGACCTGGTGTCCGCAGCATGCCCTGGGTAGACCTGGTGTCCGCAGCTTGGTAGACCTGTTGCCCGTTTCATGGCTGGGTAGACCTGGTGTCCGCAGCAAGCCGTGGGTAGACCTGGTGTCCGGAGCTTGGTAGACCTGTTGCCCGATTCATGCCTGGGTAGACCTGTTGTCCGCAGCATTGAGTGGGTAGACCTGGTGTCCGCAGCATGCCCTGGGTAGACCTGGTGTCCGCAGCTTGGTAGACCTGTTGCCCGTTTCATGGCTGGGTAGACCTGTTGTCCGCAGCAAGCCGTGGGTAGACCTGGTGTCCGGAGCTTGGTAGACCTGTTGCCCGATTCATGCCTGGGTAGACCTGTTGTCCGCAGCATTGAGTGGGTAGACCTGGTGTCCGCAGCATGCCCTGGGTAGACCTGTTGTCCGCAGCTTGGTAGACCTGTTGCCCGTTTCATGGCTGGGTAGACCTGTTGTCCGCAGCAAGCCGTGAGTAGACCTGTTGCCCGTTTCATGGCTGGGTAGACCTGGTGTCCGCAGCATGCCCTGGGTAGACCTGGTGTCCGCAGCTTGGTAGACCTGTTGCCCGTTTCATGGCTGGGTAGACCTGTTGTCCGCAGCAAGCCGTGGGTAGACCTGGTGTCCGCAGCATGCCCTGGGTAGACCTGGTGTCCGCAGCTTGGTAGACCTGTTGCCCGTTTCATGGCTGGGTAGACCTGGTGTCCGCAGCAAGCCGTGGGTAGACCTGGTGTCCGCAGCATGCCCTGGGTAGACCTGGTGTCCGCAGCTTGGTAGACCTGTTGCCCGTTTCATGGCTGGGTAGACCTGTTGTCCGCAGCAAGCCGTGGGTAGACCTGGTGTCCGCAGCATGCCCTGGGTAGACCTGGTGTCCGCAGCTTGGTAGACCTGTTGCCCGTTTCATGCCCTGGGTAGACCTGTTGTCCGCAGCTGGGTAGACCTGTTGTCCGCAGCAAGCCGTGGGTAGACCTGGTGTCCGCAGCATGCCCTGGGTAGACCTGGTGTCCGCAGCTTGGTAGACCTGTTGCCCGTTTCATGGCTGGGTAGACCTGGTGTCCGCAGCAAGCCGTGGGTAGACCTGGTGTCCGCAGCATGCCCTGGGTAGACCTGGTGTCCGCAGCTTGGTAGACCTGTTGCCCGTTTCATGGCTGGGTAGACCTGGTGTCCGCAGCAAGCCGTGGGTAGACCTGGTGTCCGCAGCATGCCCTGGGTAGACCTGGTGTCCGCAGCTTGGTAGACCTGTTGCCCGTTTCATGGCTGGGTAGACCTGGTGTCCGCAGCAAGCCGTGGGTAGACCTGGTGTCCGGAGCTTGGTAGACCTGTTGCCCGATTCATGCCTGGGTAGACCTGTTGTCCGCAGCATTGAGTGGGTAGACCTGGTGTCCGCAGCATGCCCTGGGTAGACCTGTTGTCCGCAGCTTGGTAGACCTGTTGCCCGTTTCATGGCTGGGTAGACCTGTTGTCCGCAGCAAGCCGTGGGTAGACCTGGTGTCCGGAGCTTGGTAGACCTGTTGCCCGATTCATGCCTGGGTAGACCTGTTGTCCGCAGCATTGAGTGGGTAGACCTGGTGTCCGCAGCATGCCCTGGGTAGACCTGTTGTCCGCAGCTTGGTAGACCTGTTGCCCGTTTCATGGCTGGGTAGACCTGTTGTCCGCAGCAAGCCGTGAGTAGACCTGTTGCCCGTTTCCTGGCTGGGTAGACCTGGTGTCCGCAGCATGCCCTGGGTAGACCTGGTGTCCGCAGCTTGGTAGACCTGTTGCCCGTTTCATGGCTGGGTAGACCTGTTGTCCGCAGCATTGAGTGGGTAGACCTGGTGTCCGCAGCATGCCCTGGGTAGACCTGGTGTCCGCAGCTTGGTAGACCTGTTGCCCGTTTCATGGCTGGGTAGACCTGGTGTCCGCAGCAAGCCGTGGGTAGACCTGGTGTCCGCAGCATGCCCTGGGTAGACCTGGTGTCCGCAGCTTGGTAGACCTGTTGCCCGTTTCATGGCTGGGTAGACCTGTTGTCCGCAGCAAGCCGTGGGTAGACCTGGTGTCCGCAGCATGCCCTGGGTAGACCTGGTGTCCGCAGCTTGGTAGACCTGTTGCCCGTTTCATGCCCTGGGTAGACCTGTTGTCCGCAGCTGGGTAGACCTGTTGTCCGCAGCAAGCCGTGGGTAGACCTGGTGTCCGCAGCATGCCCTGGGTAGACCTGGTGTCCGCAGCTTGGTAGACCTGTTGCCCGTTTCATGGCTGGGTAGACCTGTTGTCCGCAGCAAGCCGTCGGTAGACCTGTTGCCCGTTTCATGGCTGGTAGACCTGTTGTCCGCCGCCGGCCTGGAAGTACTCCAAGGGGTCGCTGTTTCTCGCTGCCTCCGGCTATGTCATCGTAGAAGGCGGCGTGCGCCACTGCGCCCCCTCGGTCACGTACATCGGTTCTCTTTCCGGCCTCCGCCGCTTCGGGCCCATCTGTCCGTATTATGGGAACGAGGTGACGGGCCGTATCCCCACAGGCTGTTGCCGTGCCTGTGTCCGTGGCGGAGAAGGGCGGACGCGCGTGCGGTCGCCAGGGCCAGAAGAACACCGCCGATGTCGGGGCGAGTCGCGTGGCTTCGTCCGGCTTCCCGTCTTACCCAGTTCGACTGGGACAGGTTAGCCCAGAGAGAGAGACCGATGCGATCCGAGAGCCGCTCCCCGGCCCAGGCGAGGCTGCGTGCTCAGTCGGGGGAGAAGCGAGAAAGCCCCCAGAGAGACCGATGCGATCCGAGAGCCGCTCCCCGGCCCAGGCCGAGGCTGCGTGTTCAGTCCGGGGGAGAAGCGAGAAAGCCCCCAGAGAGAGCGATGCGATCCGAGAGCCACCGCGCTCCCCCGGCCCAGGCGAGGCTGCGTTGTTCCAGGCGGGGGAGAAGCGAGAAAAAGGCCCAGAGAGAGGGCGAGAAAGCCGCGAGTGTGTCCCGCTCCGGCCCGGCTGCTGCCGGTTTCGTGACAACGGGGAGCCGGGCGCCTGCTCGCTCCCCCGGGGATGGTGGCGGGCGAGGCGGCGGCGCCTCGCCCCTTTTCTGCCCGGCCTTAAGCCGGGGCCCCGCCCGCTCGCCGGGTGCGGCATTTCTTCGGCTGTCGGTCCCGGTGCACGCTGGTGGCCGGCAGCCGGGGCTGGATTTCTGTGGGGCCGGCCCGGGGTTGTGTTGAGCCTGCCCG
>NW_028276557.1:30000-32500 GCF_052056855.1 Sturnus vulgaris
TTCCCCAGAGCGCGGGGGGGGACGCGGGGCTTTGCCGCCCGGCAAAATCCCGCTCTCCTTGGCCGAGCGGCCTCCTCGCGCGGCAGAGGAGCTCCCGAGGGCCGGGCTCCGGCAGTTCCGGGTCGCGCCTCCAGGGGGAGCGCGCACGTGCGCGAGCCGCCGCCGGGTGGCGCGGCGGCGACGGTCCGCACCGTCGTCGCCGTGGCCTCTCTCGGCCGGGGGTGTGCGAGGTTTCTCGGTGGCTGGGCCGTGTTCCCCGCGCCGGCGGGGCGGCCCGAGCCGCGGTGGTCCTCTCGGGCGCAGCGCCGGGCTACTGAGGGAAACCCCGGGCCCCGAGAAGGATTGCCGCGGTGATGGCAGCGGACGTCGGGCGCGCCCCCGCCGGTGGACGCTCCCCCGAGGGTGGCAGCGGGGGAGGCACCCCGGCGGGGCCATGCAGGTCGTTTCCCTCACCCCAGGGCCAGGTACCTAGCGCTTCGCGCCTCGGCGGTCTCCTGCCGGTTTCCCTCGGCGTCGTCAAACGCCTGTTGGGGGCCGAAAGGGCCGCCGAGCCGGGCGGAGGTTTAAAGACTCGGGCGGCCCGGCACGGCCCCGCCGCGGCGGCGGCGGCGGTGGCGGCGGCGGCAGCGGGTGTCGGGCGGTGGCGGCGCGGGGCGCCATCGAGGGGTGGGGAGCTACTCCCGCCGATCCCCTGCGGTGGCGTGTCCGTCGCGACCGGCCGCGCTCGCCGTCGTCGGCGTCCCGCCGCGCTTGCCCGCGCGCGGGGGCCACCCGTGCCGGGCCGGGGAAGGGGCGCCCTGCCCCCCCCCTCTCTGCGGCCCGGTCTCGGCGGAGAGGCCGCGGCGCGCGATCGGCCGCGGGGGGCCGACCCCGCTGGCCTCTGCGATGCGGGGCGACGCCGGCAGAGGGCGCGCGCTCTCTGCCTTACCTACCTCAGCTGCGGGGTTGCGGCCGCCGGGGCCCGCCGCGCTCTCTCGCTCTTTCTCCTTAGCCGCCGCCGCGGGCTCGCGGGCGGCGCCGCGTCAGGCGCGACCGCGCGCCTCTCGCCTCGACGGCCTTGTCGCCTCGAACCGCACCGCGGCGGCGCCGGCCGCCGGCCACCCCTGACTCGGAGCGCTGTCCCCGCCCGTTGGGGCGCAGCGCTCGGCCGGCTCCTCCATCGCCGGAGGTCCGGCGGGCGCGGGCGACCCCGTGCCGAGCGGCGGCGTCGCCGCTCGGCGAGTGTCCCCGCCCCCCCCGGGGGGGGGGGACGGTCGGCCGCGAGGCGCCCGCCTTCACCGGCGGCCGTCCCGGCCCGGGCCCCGCCCGTCCGCTTCCCCGTCGCCCTTCCCGGCCGCGTGTGGGCCAAAAAAAAGGGGAGGCGTGCGGGGCGGCCGCGGGGGCGCTTCCCCGTCCGGTCCCCGAGTGGAAACGAGGGGAGCGGGCGGTGCCCCCCGGCTCAGCCGCCGTACGCCTGCCCGCTGGGCGCGTGCTCGCGGAAGGGCAGCTCGGCGGTGCGAAGCGGCGGCGGTCCCGGGAGTGCGGCCGCGGGTGGCGGAGGGGTTTTGCCGAGCGGCAGACCTCGGGCGCTCCGCGATGCCGGCTCGGGTCTCGGCGGCGTCCCGCCTCCGGCGCCGGTGGCGGAGCGCGGCCCGCCGGGCGTTCGCCTTCCGGCGGGCAAGCGGTCCCGCGCCAGGGGTTGCGCCGGCGGAACGGTCCCGCCGCCGCGTGGCGTTTCGGGCGACGTTCAGGGGCCGCTGGCGGGAGAGCCGGCCCCCGCGTTTTGGCGCGGCGGCGTTCCGCGAGTCGGCGGAGCGGTGAAAAGGAGAAGCCAGGGAGTGAGCCGGGAGCGGCGGGGGCCGGCGGTCGCGCCCCCGGCCCGCGAACGCGTAGTCGTCCCGTGATCGAGAGGCCGGGCGGGCCACCGTGCCCCCCGCGGTCCGGCGCGTTGCCGCACAAGCCCCTCCGCGCGGAGGTCGGGCCGAGCCCGGGCGCCTGGGCCGCCTCCGAAGGACGGCACGCGAGGCGGCGTCTCCCCTCGCGGGGGGAGGCGGTCGGGGGCGCGGGCCCCTCCGCCTTTCTTTGGCCGACCTTCGGAGCGTTGCGCGGGGTTTCTCTTTTTTGCCCCGCGCTTTCTCCTCCTCCTCCTCCGTTTGTGTGTGCTCGTACGGTCGAAGCGGGGCGCGCGGGGGCGCGCGCGTCCCTGCAGAAACAGAAAAGGGGCCGCTTCACGCGAGCGGTCCCGAAAGCCAGACAACTCTTAGCGGTGGATCACTCGGCTCGTGCGTCGATGAAGAACGCAGCTAGCTGCGAGAATTAATGTGAATTGCAGGACACATTGATCATCGACACTTCGAACGCACTTGCGGCCCCGGGTTCCTCCCGGGGCTACGCCTGTCTGAGCGTCGCTTGACGATCAATCGCCGTCCGGGGGGGCCACCCCGGCGGCGCGGCTGGGGTTGCCTCGCAGGCCCGTTGCCCGCGGTCGACGTCGACGTCGTCGTCGTCGTCGCCGCGCAGG
>NW_028276557.1:40000-60000 GCF_052056855.1 Sturnus vulgaris
TGCCGTCCTGGCAGGTGCTGGGTAGACCTGTTGCCCTCGGCCGGCCTTTGTACCTGACGGCCGAATGCTGGGTAGACCTGTTGCCCTCGGCCTGCCGTTTTACCGGCCGGCCTAATGCTGAGTAGACCTGTTGCCCTCTGCCGGCCGTGTTACCGGCCGGCCTAATGCTGGGTAGACCTGTTGCCCTCGGCCGGCCTTTGGACGTGGCGGCCTAATGCTGGGTAGACCTGTTGCCCTCGGCCGGCCTTTGTACCTGACGGCCGAATGCTGGGTAGACCTGTTGCCCTCTGCCGGCCGGCCTAATGCTGGGTAGACCTGTTGCCCTCGGCCGGCCTTTGGACGTGGCGGCCGAATGCTGGGTAGACCTGTTGCCCTCGGCCGGCCTTTGGACGTGGCGGCCGAATGCTGGGTAGACCTGTTGCCCTCGGCCGGCCTTTGGACGTGGCGGCCTAATGCTGGTTAGACCTGTTGCCCTCGGCCGGCCTTTGTACCTGACGGCCGAATGCTGGGTAGACCTGTTGCCCTCGGCCTGCCGTTTTACCGGCCGGCCTAATGCTGAGTAGACCTGTTGCCCTCTGCCGGCCGTGTTACCGGCCGGCCTAATGCTGGGTAGACCTGTTGCCCTCGGCCGGCCTTTGGACGTGGCGGCCTAATGCTGGGTAGACCTGTTGCCCTCGGCCGGCCTTTGTACCTGACGGCCGAATGCTGGGTAGACCTGTTGCCCTCTGCCGGCCGGCCTAATGCTGGGTAGACCTGTTGCCCTCGGCCGGCCTTTGGACGTGGCGGCCTAATGCTGGGTAGACCTGTTGCCCTCGGCCGGCCTTTGGACGTGGCGGCCGAATGCTGGGTAGACCTGTTGCCCTCGGCCGGCCTTTGGACGTGGCGGCCTAATGCTGGGTAGACCTGTTGCCCTCGGCCGGCCTTTGGACGTGGCGGCCGAATGCTGGGTAGACCTGTTGCCCTCGGCCGGCCTTTGGACGTGGCGGCCTAATGCTGGGTAGACCTGTTGCCCTCGGCCGGCCTTTGGACGTGGCGGCCTAATGCTGGGTAGACCTGTTGCCCTCGGCCGGCCGTGTTACCGGCCGGCCTAATGCTGGGTAGACCTGTTGCCCTCGGCCGGCCTTTGGACGTGGCGGCCGAATGCTGGGTAGACCTGTTGCCCTCGGCCGGCCTTTGGACGTGGCGGCCGAATGCTGGGTAGACCTGTTGCCCTCGGCCGGCCTTTGGACGTGGCGGCCGAATGCTGGGTAGACCTGTTGCCCTCGGCCGGCCTTTGGACGTGGCGGCCTAATGCTGGGTAGACCTGTTGCCCTCGGCCGGCCGTGTTACCGGCCGGCCTAATGCTGGGTAGACCTGTTGCCCTCGGCCGGCCTTTGGACGTGGCGGCCGAATGCTGGGTAGACCTGTTGCCCTCGGCCGGCCTTTGGACGTGGCGGCCTAATGCTGGGTAGACCTGTTGCCCTCGGCCGGCCTTTGGACGTGGCGGCCGAATGCTGGGTAGACCTGTTGCCCTCGGCCGGCAGTGTTACCGGCCGGCCTAATGCTGGGTAGACCTGTTGCCCTCGGCCCGCCGTGTTACCGGCCAGCCGAATGCTGGGTAGACCTGTTGCCCTCGGCCGGCCTTTGTACGTGGTGGCCGAATGCTGGGTAGACCTGTTGCCCTCGGCCGGCCTTTGGACGTGGCGGCCTAATGCTGGGTAGACCTGTTGCCCTCGGCCGGCCTTTGGACGTGGCGGCCTAATGCTGGGTAGACCTGTTGCCCTCGGCCGGCCTTTGTACCTGACGGCCGAATGCTGGGTAGACCTGTTGCCCTCGGCCGGCCGTGTTACCGGCCAGCCGAATGCTGGGTAGACCTGTTGCCCTCGGCCGGCCTTTGTACCTGACGGCCGAATGCTGGGTAGACCTGTTGCCCTCTGCCGGCCGTCTTTCCGGCTGGCCTAATGCTGGGTAGACCTGTTGCCCTCGGCCGGCCCTGGTACCGGCCGGCATAATGCTGGGTAGACCTGTTGCCCTCGGCCGGTCTTTGTCTCTGGCCACCCGCGGCGTGGTAGTCCTGTTACCGTCGGCCGGCCTTGCAGCCCGGCCGCCGCGCGATGGCGCCCCGTCTCTTCCATCGGACGCGCGGCCCCCTTGTCGTCTCTGCAGCGGCGAGCACGCCTTCGGCGGTCGGCCTGCACGTCCGGCATGACCGCGGGCACTGGCAGCCCAGCAGGCAGCCCTGCTCTCGCGTCTTCTTCCCCCCGGCGAAAGGCGGGGCGTGAAGGCGGGCGACTTTCGGTCCCAGCCGTGCCCAGGTGTCCCTGCCGGCTCCGTGCGCCAGCATCCACTGGCGAGCTCCGCCGGCCTCTTCCCCAGCCGCGGCCCCTGTCCGCTCCGCCGTCATGGTGCCGGCACCCCACTTCCCCAAGCGCTCCCCGACAGGAGCAGGCAGCGTTGTCGCGCCCCCTCCCCGTGCTCGAATGGACCGCGGCCCTGCTCCGGGCTTCATTTCTGCAGCGCGCTCGCTCGCTCGCTCGCTCGCTCGCGCGCTCCCTCCCTCCCCCCCCCCTCCCCCCTCCCCCCGGCCGCCCACCCGCCGCGCTGCCGCCCTGCCGCAGGCTTGAGCGGCGCCGGGGCGGAGGAGGAAGGAACGCCACCAAAGCAAAAGGCTCCGAGAAAGCTGAACAGAGAGCTTCTTTGACCAGGGACAGACGGCGCCAATCATCCCGCCGCCATCCCTGCTTGTGCACCAGGCTCTCCGCCTGCCGACCTCGGCATCAGCCTCCCGCCGCCGCCGTGTAAACTGCCCGGTGGGACCGTGGGCGGGGGCAGGAAGAGGCTGAAAGTGCTGCCAGGGAGGCTGATGGCGGAGGGCGGGGTCGCCCCCAACCGACAATGGGCAGGGCCCGAGGCAGTCTGAAAGCGCTGCCAGGGAGGCTGATGGCGGAGGGCGGGGTCGCCCCCAACCGACAATGGGCAGGGCCCGAGGCAGTCTGAAAGCGCTGCCAGGGAGGCTGAGGGCGGGGGGCGGGGCGCCCCCAACCGACAATGGGCAGGGCCCGAGGCAGTCTGAAAGCGCTGCCAGGGAGGCTGAGGGCGGGGGGCGGGGCGCCCCCAGCCGACAATGGGCAGGGGCCCGAGAGAGTCTGAAAGCGCTGCCAGGGAGGCTGACGGCGGGGGGCAGGGCGCCCCCAGCCGACAATGGGCAGGGGCGGGGAAAGTCTGAAAGCGCTGCATGGGAGGTTGATGGCGGAGGGCGGGCTCGCCCCCAGCGTTAATGGGTGGCTGCGGAAGACGGGGCAGGGACAGGGAGAGGGCAGGCGGCTTCGTGCCGGCCCCGGGCGCCTCGACAGCGAGCCCTCACGGCCCCCCAAACCCGCGCCGAGGCCCCAAGAGCTCTGCAGACCTTCCGCGGAAGAACCGGCCCGAAAGCGGCCACCCGCTTGCCGACGGCGGCGCCGGTCGCCTCGATGCAGCCGCCTCCGTGGGGCGGGAAGGGGCAGGGCGAGTTGTGCCAGGGCGCGGCGGCTTTGGGCCGAGTTTCGCTGCACGTACGTGCTTCCCCTGGCTGTGCTGCGGCCCGTGAGGTTCTGTTTTGTGGTGGGGGGGGGCTCTGTAGGTAGGGTCTCTGGGGGACGGGGGAGGAGGCGTGGGGTAGGGAGGACGCCGTTTGGGGGGGTCAGTGTGTCAGCAGGGCGAGAAACGGGCACAGGCCCTCCGTCAGCTCGGCTGTGGGCCCAAAGGGATCACAAATAAGATTTGGCAAGAGTTTTGTTTTCCGGAAAAGATTTTCTTTCCGAGTAAATAGAAGAGGCAATCATTCAAAAAAGGCAAAGAGGAAATGAAACAAATCAAATCAAATCAAAACAAAACAAAACAAAACGAAATAAAATAAAATAATAAAATGAAATGAAAAGAAATGAAATGAAATGAAATGATGAAATAAAATGTTGTCGAAAATATGTCTTGGTCTTGAAATCGATTCTGCCGGGCGGGGCAAGGCTGCTGGAGCACTTGGGCTCCGGAGCGTTAAGAGGCTGTGGGGTTTCCCCGGCTCCGAGATGGTACAAGGATGCCTCGTCTACCCGGATCCGCGAAACGTGGCCCGTCCCGCGGCGGCCAGGTCGACGCGGCTCCGGGGCCGGTGGCGTGGGACCGCCGTCGCCGGCGAAGGCGCAGCGGCGGCGGCCGTGGCCGCGACGACCAGGTCTACACGACTCCGGGAAACTTGGCCGGTCCCGCGGCGGCCAGGTCTACTGGGCTCCGGGATGGGCGGCCGCCGTGGCCGCGGCGACCAGGTCTACCCGCCTCCGGGACCGGCGGCGTGGGTCCGCCGTCGAGGGCGAGGGCGCTGCGACGGCCGCGGCGACCGGGTCTACCTAGCTCCGGTGCGACCCGGGCTGCGTGCAGCATGGCGAAGGTAGACCTGTGGTCCGCATCACGGCGTGGGCAGACCTGGTGTCCGCAGCATGGAGCGGGTAGACATGTTGTCCGCCGCATGGAGTGGGTAGACCTGTTGTCCGCGTAATGGAGTAGTTAGACCTGGTGTCCGCAGCTTGGAGTGGGTAGACCTGTTGTCCGCAGCAAGCCGTGGGTAGACCTGGTGTCCGCAGCATGCCCTGGGTAGACCTGGTGTCCGCAGCTTGGTAGACCTGTTGCCCGTTTCATGGCTGGGTAGACCTGGTGTCCGCAGCAAGCCGTGGGTAGACCTGGTGTCCGCAGCTTGGTAGACCTGTTGCCCGTTTCATGGCTGGGTAGACCTGTTGTCCGCAGCATTGAGTTGGTAGACCTGGTGTCCGCAGCATGCCCTGGGTAGACCTGGTGTCCGCAGCTTGGTAGACCTGTTGCCCGTTTCATGGCTGGGTAGACCTGTTGTCCGCAGCATTGAGTGGGTAGACCTGGTGTCCGCAGCATGCCCTGGGTAGACCTGGTGTCCGCAGCTTGGTAGACCTGTTGCCCGTTTCATGGCTGGGTAGACCTGGTGTCCGCAGCAAGCCGTGAGTAGACCTGTTGCCCGTTTCATGGCTGGGTAGACCTGGTGTCCGCAGCATGCCCTGGGTAGACCTGGTGTCCGCAGCTTGGTAGACCTGTTGCCCGTTTCATGGCTGGGTAGACCTGTTGTCCGCAGCAAGCCGTGGGTAGACCTGGTGTCCGCAGCTTGGTAGACCTGTTGCCCGTTTCATGGCTGGGTAGACCTGGTGTCCGCAGCTTGGTAGACCTGTTGCCCGTTTCATGGCTGGGTAGACCTGGTGTCCGCAGCAAGCCGTGAGTAGACCTGTTGCCCGTTTCATGGCTGGGTAGACCTGGTGTCCGCAGCATGCCCTGGGTAGACCTGGTGTCCGCAGCTTGGTAGACCTGTTGCCCGTTTCATGGCTGGGTAGACCTGTTGTCCGCAGCAAGCCGTGAGTAGACCTGTTGCCCGTTTCATGGCTGGGTAGACCTGTTGTCCGCAGCATGCCCTGGGTAGACCTGGTGTCCGCAGCTTGGTAGACCTGTTGCCCGTTTCATGGCTGGGTAGACCTGGTGTCCGCAGCATTGAGTTGGTAGACCTGGTGTCCGCTACATACCCTGGGTAGACCTGGTGTCCGCAGCTTGGTAGACCTGTTGCCCGTTTCATGGCTGGGTAGACCTGGTGTCCGCAGCATTGAGTTGGTAGACCTGGTGTCCGCAGCATGCCCTGGGTAGACCTGTTGTCCGCAGCTTGGTAGACCTGTTGCCCGATTCATGGCAGGGTAGACCTGGTGTCCGCAGCAAGCCGTGAGTAGACCTGTTGCCCGTTTCATGGCTGGGTAGACCTGGTGTCCGCAGCATGCCCTGGGTAGACCTGGTGTCCGCAGCTTGGTAGACCTGTTGCCCGTTTCATGGCTGGGTAGACCTGGTGTCCGCAGCAAGCCGTGAGTAGACCTGTTGCCCGTTTCATGGCTGGGTAGACCTGGTGTCCGCAGCATGCCCTGGGTAGACCTGGTGTCCGCAGCTTGGTAGACCTGTTGCCCGTTTCATGGCTGGGTAGACCTGGTGTCCGCAGCATGCCCTGGGTAGACCTGGTGTCCGCAGCTTGGTAGACCTGTTGCCCGTTTCATGGCTGGGTAGACCTGGTGTCCGCAGCATTGAGTTGGTAGACCTGGTGTCCGCAGCAAGCCGTGGGTAGACCTGGTGTCCGCAGCTTGGTAGACCTGTTGCCCGTTTCATGGCTGGGTAGACCTGTTGTCCGCAGCATTGAGTTGGTAGACCTGTTGCCCGTTTCATGGCTGGGTAGACCTGGTGTCCGCAGCTTGGTAGACCTGTTGCCCGTTTCATGGCTGGGTAGACTTGGTGTCCGCAGCAAGCCGTGAGTAGACCTGGTGCCCGTTTCATGGCTGGGTAGACCTGGTGTCCGCAGCAAGCCGTGGGTAGACCTGGTGTCCGCAGCTTGGTAGACCTGTTGCCCGATTCATGGCTGGGTAGACCTGTTGTCCGCAGCATTGAGTGGGTAGACCTGGTGTCCGCAGCATGCCCTGGGTAGACCTGGTGTCCGCAGCTTGGTAGACCTGTTGCCCGTTTCATGGCTGGGTAGACCTGGTGTCCGCAGCAAGCCGTGGGTAGACCTGGTGTCCGCAGCATGCCCTGGGTAGACCTGGTGTCCGCAGCTTGGTAGACCTGTTGCCCGTTTCATGGCTGGGTAGACCTGTTGTCCGCAGCATTGAGTTGGTAGACCTGTTGCCCGTTTCATGGCTGGGTAGACCTGGTGTCCGCAGCAAGCCGTGAGTAGACCTGTTGCCCGTTTCATGGCTGGGTAGACCTGTTGTCCGCAGCATGCCCTGGGTAGACCTGGTGTCCGCAGCTTGGTAGACCTGTTGCCCGTTTCATGGCTGGGTAGACCTGTTGTCCGCAGCAAGCCGTGGGTAGACCTGGTGTCCGCAGCATGCCCTGGGTAGACCTGGTGTCCGCAGCTTGGTAGACCTGTTGCCCGTTTCATGGCTGGGTAGACCTGGTGTCCGCAGCAAGCCGTGGGTAGACCTGGTGTCCGCAGCATGCCCTGGGTAGACCTGGTGTCCGCAGCTTGGTAGACCTGTTGCCCGTTTCATGGCTGGGTAGACCTGGTGTCCGCAGCAAGCCGTGAGTAGACCTGTTGCCCGTTTCATGGCTGGGTAGACCTGTTGTCCGCAGCATGCCCTGGGTAGACCTGTTGTCCGCAGCTTGGTAGACCTGTTGCCCGTTTCATGGCTGGGTAGACCTGTTGTCCGCAGCAAGCCGTGAGTAGACCTGTTGCCCGTTTCATGGCTGGGTAGACCTGGTGTCCGCAGCATGCCCTGGGTAGACCTGGTGTCCGCAGCTTGGTAGACCTGTTGCCCGTTTCATGGCTGGGTAGACCTGTTGTCCGCAGCAAGCCGTGGGTAGACCTGGTGTCCGCAGCTTGGTAGACCTGTTGCCCGATTCATGCCTGGGTAGACCTGTTGTCCGCAGCAAGCCGTGGGTAGACCTGGTGTCCGCAGCTTGGTAGACCTGTTGCCCGTTTCATGGCTGGGTAGACCTGGTGTCCGCAGCATTGAGTTGGTAGACCTGGTGTCCGCAGCAAGCCGTGGGTAGACCTGGTGTCCGCAGCTTGGTAGACCTGTTGCCCGTTTCATGGCTGGGTAGACCTGTTGTCCGCAGCATTGAGTTGGTAGACCTGTTGCCCGTTTCATGGCTGGGTAGACCTGTTGTCCGCAGCTTGGTAGACCTGTTGCCCGTTTCATGGCTGGGTAGACCTGGTGTCCGCAGCAAGCCGTGAGTAGACCTGGTGCCCGTTTCATGGCTGGGTAGACCTGTTGTCCGCAGCAAGCCGTGGGTAGACCTGGTGTCCGCAGCTTGGTAGACCTGTTGCCCGATTCATGGCTGGGTAGACCTGTTGTCCGCAGCATTGAGTGGGTAGACCTGGTGTCCGCAGCATGCCCTGGGTAGACCTGTTGCCCGCAGCATTGAGTTGGTAGACCTGTTGCCCGTTTCATGGCTGGGTAGACCTGGTGTCCGCAGCATTGAGTTGGTAGACCTGGTGTCCGCAGCATGCCCTGGGTAGACCTGGTGTCCGCAGCTTGGTAGACCTGTTGCCCGTTTCATGCCTGGGTAGACCTGTTGTCCGCAGCAAGCCGTGGGTAGACCTGGTGTCCGCAGCATGCCCTGGGTAGACCTGGTGTCCGCAGCTTGGTAGACCTGTTGCCCGTTTCATGGCTGGGTAGACCTGTTGTCCGCAGCATTGAGTTGGTAGACCTGTTGCCCGTTTCATGGCTGGGTAGACCTGGTGTCCGCAGCATTGAGTGAGTAGACCTGTTGCCCGTTTCATGGCTGGGTAGACCTGGTGTCCGCAGCTTGGTAGACCTGTTGCCCGTTTCATGGCTGGGTAGACCTGGTGTCCGCAGCATGCCCTGGGTAGACCTGGTGTCCGCAGCTTGGTAGACCTGTTGCCCGTTTCATGGCTGGGTAGACCTGGTGTCCGCAGCAAGCCGTGGGTAGACCTGGTGTCCGCAGCTTGGTAGACCTGTTGCCCGTTTCATGGCTGGGTAGACCTGGTGTCCGCAGCATTGAGTTGGTAGACCTGTTGTCCGCAGCAAGCCGTGGGTAGACCTGGTGTCCGCAGCATGCCCTGGGTAGACCTGGTGTCCGCAGCTTGGTAGACCTCTTGCCCGTTTCATGGCTGGGTAGACCTGTTGTCCGCAGCAAGCCGTGGGTAGACCTGGTGTCCGCAGCATGCCCTGGGTAGACCTGGTGTCCGCAGCTTGGTAGACCTGTTGCCCGTTTCATGGCTGGGTAGACCTGGTGTCCGCAGCAAGCCGTGAGTAGACCTGTTGCCCGTTTCATGGCTGGGTAGACCTGGTGTCCGCAGCATGCCCTGGGTAGACCTGGTGTCCGCAGCTTGGTAGACCTATTGCCCGTTTCATGGCTGGGTAGACCTGGTGTCCGCAGCAAGCCGTGAGTAGACCTGTTGCCCGTTTCATGGCTGGGTAGACCTGGTGTCCGCAGCATGCCCTGGGTAGACCTGGTGTCCGCAGCTTGGTAGACCTGTTGCCCGTTTCATGGCTGGGTAGACCTGGTGTCCGCAGCAAGCCGTGGGTAGACCTGGTGTCCGCAGCTTGGTAGACCTGTTGCCCGATTCATGCCTGGGTAGACCTGTTGTCCGCAGCAAGCCGTGGGTAGACCTGGTGTCCGCAGCTTGGTAGACCTGTTGCCCGATTCATGCCTGGGTAGACCTGTTGCCCGCAGCATTGAGTTGGTAGACCTGTTGCCCGTTTCATGGCTGGGTAGACCTGGTGTCCGCAGCATTGAGTTGGTAGACCTGGTGTCCGCAGCATGCCCTGGGTAGACCTGGTGTCCGCAGCTTGGTAGACCTGTTGCCCGTTTCATGGCTGGGTAGACCTGTTGTCCGCAGCATTGAGTTGGTAGACCTGGTGTCCGCAGCATGCCCTGGGTAGACCTGGTGTCCGCAGCTTGGTAGACCTGTTGCCCGTTTCATGGCTGGGTAGACCTGGTGTCCGCAGCTTGGTAGACCTGTTGCCTGTTTCATGGCTGGGTAGACCTGGTGTCCGCAGCAAGCCGTGAGTAGACCTGTTGCCCGTTTCATGGCTGGGTAGACCTGGTGTCCGCAGCATGCCCTGGGTAGACCTGGTGTCCGCAGCTTGGTAGACCTGTTGCCCGTTTCATGGCTGGGTAGACCTGTTGTCCGCTGCAAGCCGTGAGTAGACCTGTTGCCCGTTTCATGGCTGGGTAGACCTGGTGTCCGCAGCATGCCCTGGGTAGACCTGGTGTCCGCAGCTTGGTAGACCTGTTGCCCGTTTCATGGCTGGGTAGACCTGTTGTCCGCAGCATTGAGTGGGTAGACCTGTTGCCCGTTTCATGGCTGGGTAGACCTGTTGTCCGCAGCAAGCCGTGGGTAGACCTGGTGTCCGGAGCTTGGTAGACCTGTTGCCCGTTTCATGGCTGGGTAGACCTGTTGTCCGCAGCAAGCCGTGGGTAGACCTGGTGTCCGCAGCATGCCCTGGGTAGACCTGGTGTCCGCAGCTTGGTAGACCTGTTGCCCGTTTCATGGCTGGGTAGACCTGGTGTCCGCAGCAAGCCGTGAGTAGACCTGTTGCCCGTTTCATGGCTGGGTAGACCTGGTGTCCGCAGCATGCCCTGGGTAGACCTGGTGTCCGCAGCTTGGTTGACCTGTTGCCCGTTTCATGGCTGGGTAGACCTGTTGTCCGCAGCAAGCCGTGGGTAGACCTGGTGTCCGCAGCATGCCCTGGGTAGACCTGGTGTCCGCAGCCTGGTAGACCTGTTGCCCGTTTCATGGCTGGGTAGACCTGGTGTCCGCAGCAAGCCGTGGGTAGACCTGGTGTCCGCAGCATGCCCTGGGTAGACCTGGTGTCCGCAGCTTGGTAGACCTGTTGCCCGTTTCATGGCTGGGTAGACCTGGTGTCCGCAGCAAGCCGTGAGTAGACCTGTTGCCCGTTTCATGGCTGGGTAGACCTGTTGTCCGCAGCATGCCCTGGGTAGACCTGTTGTCCGCAGCTTGGTAGACCTGTTGCCCGTTTCATGGCTGGGTAGGCCTGGTGTCCGCAGCATGCCCTGGGTAGACCTGGTGTCCGCAGCTTGGTAGACCTGTTGCCCGTTTCATGGCTGGGTAGACCTGGTGTCCGCAGCAAGCCGTGGGTAGACCTGGTGTCCGCAGCTTGGTAGACCTGTTGCCCGATTCATGCCTGGGTAGACCTGTTGTCCGCAGCATTGAGTGGGTAGACCTGGTGTCCGCAGCTTGGTAGACCTGTTGCCCGTTTCATGGCTGGGTAGACCTGTTGTCCGCAGCATTGAGTTGGTAGACCTGTTGCCCGTTTCATGGCTGGGTAGACCTGGTGTCCGCAGCATTGAGTGAGTAGACCTGTTGCCCGTTTCATGGCTGGGTAGACCTGGTGTCCGCAGCTTGGTAGACCTGTTGCCCGTTTCATGGCTGGGTAGACCTGGTGTCCGCAGCATGCCCTGGGTAGACCTGGTGTCCGCAGCTTGGTAGACCTGTTGCCCGATTCATGCCTGGGTAGACCTGTTGTCCGCAGCAAGCCGTGGGTAGACCTGGTGTCCGCAGCATGCCCTGGGTAGACCTGGTGTCCGCAGCTTGGTAGACCTGTTGCCCGTTTCATGGCTGGGTAGACCTGGTGTCCGCAGCAAGCCGTGAGTAGACCTGTTGCCCGTTTCATGGCTGGGTAGACCTGGTGTCCGCAGCATGCCCTGGGTAGACCTGGTGTCCGCAGCTTGGTAGACCTGTTGCCCGTTTCATGGCTGGGTAGACCTGGTGTCCGCAGCAAGCCGTGAGTAGACCTGTTGCCCGTTTCATGGCTGGGTAGACCTGGTGTCCGCAGCATGCCCTGGGTAGACCTGGTGTCCGCAGCTTGGTAGACCTGTTGCCCGTTTCATGGCTGGGTAGACCTGTTGTCCGCAGCAAGCCGTGGGTAGACCTGGTGTCCGGAGCTTGGTAGACCTGTTGCCCGATTCATGCCTGGGTAGACCTGTTGTCCGCAGCATTGAGAGGGTAGACCTGGTGTCCGCAGCATGCCCTGGGTAGACCTGGTGTCCGCAGCTTGGTAGACCTGTTGCCCGTTTCATGGCTGGGTAGACCTGTTGTCCGCAGCAAGCCGTGAGTAGACCTGTTGCCCGTTTCATGGCTGGGTAGACCTGGTGTCCGCAGCATGCCCTGGGTAGACCTGGTGTCCGCAGCTTGGTAGACCTGTTGCCCGTTTCATGGCTGGGTAGACCTGTTGTCCGCAGCAAGCCGTGGGTAGACCTGGTGTCCGGAGCTTGGTAGACCTGTTGCCCGATTCATGCCTGGGTAGACCTGTTGTCCGCAGCATTGAGTGGGTAGACCTGGTGTCCGCAGCATGCCCTGGGTAGACCTGTTGTCCGCAGCTTGGTAGACCTGTTGCCCGTTTCATGGCTGGGTAGACCTGTTGTCCGCAGCAAGCCGTGAGTAGACCTGTTGCCCGTTTCATGGCTGGGTAGACCTGTTGTCCGCAGCATGCCCTGGGTAGACCTGGTGTCCGCAGCTTGGTAGACCTGTTGCCCGTTTCATGGCTGGGTAGACCTGGTGTCCGCAGCAAGCCGTGGGTAGACCTGGTGTCCGCAGCATGCCCTGGGTAGACCTGGTGTCCGCAGCTTGGTAGACCTGTTGCCCGTTTCATGGCTGGGTAGACCTGTTGTCCGCAGCAAGCCGTGGGTAGACCTGGTGTCCGGAGCTTGGTAGACCTGTTGCCCGATTCATGCCTGGGTAGACCTGTTGTCCGCAGCATTGAGTGGGTAGACCTGGTGTCCGCAGCATGCCCTGGGTAGACCTGGTGTCCGCAGCTTGGTAGACCTGTTGCCCGTTTCATGGCTGGGTAGACCTGGTGTCCGCAGCAAGCCGTGAGTAGACCTGTTGCCCGTTTCATGGCTGGGTAGACCTGGTGTCCGCAGCATGCCCTGGGTAGACCTGGTGTCCGCAGCTTGGTAGACCTGTTGCCCGTTTCATGGCTGGGTAGACCTGTTGTCCGCAGCAAGCCGTGGGTAGACCTGGTGTCCGGAGCTTGGTAGACCTGTTGCCCGATTCATGCCTGGGTAGACCTGTTGTCCGCAGCATTGAGTGGGTAGACCTGGTGTCCGCAGCATGCCCTGGGTAGACCTGGTGTCCGCAGCTTGGTAGACCTGTTGCCCGTTTCATGGCTGGGTAGACCTGGTGTCCGCAGCAAGCCGTGAGTAGACCTGTTGCCCGTTTCATGGCTGGGTAGACCTGGTGTCCGCAGCATGCCCTGGGTAGACCTGGTGTCCGCAGCTTGGTAGACCTGTTGCCCGTTTCATGGCTGGGTAGACCTGTTGTCCGCAGCAAGCCGTGGGTAGACCTGGTGTCCGGAGCTTGGTAGACCTGTTGCCCGTTTCATGGCTGGGTAGACCTGTTGTCCGCAGCATTGAGTGGGTAGACCTGGTGTCCGCAGCATGCCCTGGGTAGACCTGTTGTCCGCAGCTTGGTAGACCTGTTGCCCGTTTCATGGCTGGGTAGACCTGTTGTCCGCAGCAAGCCGTGAGTAGACCTGTTGCCCGTTTCATGGCTGGGTAGACCTGGTGTCCGCAGCATGCCCTGGGTAGACCTGGTGTCCGCAGCTTGGTAGACCTGTTGCCCGTTTCATGGCTGGGTAGACCTGGTGTCCGCAGCAAGCCGTGGGTAGACCTGGTGTCCGCAGCATGCCCTGGGTAGACCTGGTGTCCGCAGCTTGGTAGACCTGTTGCCCGTTTCATGGCTGGGTAGACCTGGTGTCCGCAGCAAGCCGTGGGTAGACCTGGTGTCCGCAGCATGCCCTGGGTAGACCTGGTGTCCGCAGCTTGGTAGACCTGTTGCCCGTTTCATGGCTGGGTAGACCTGGTGTCCGCAGCAAGCCGTGAGTAGACCTGTTGCCCGTTTCATGGCTGGGTAGACCTGGTGTCCGCAGCATGCCCTGGGTAGACCTGGTGTCCGCAGCTTGGTTGACCTGTTGCCCGTTTCATGGCTGGGTAGACCTGTTGTCCGCAGCAAGCCGTGGGTAGACCTGGTGTCCGCAGCATGCCCTGGGTAGACCTGGTGTCCGCAGCCTGGTAGACCTGTTGCCCGTTTCATGGCTGGGTAGACCTGGTGTCCGCAGCAAGCCGTGGGTAGACCTGGTGTCCGCAGCATGCCCTGGGTAGACCTGGTGTCCGCAGCTTGGTAGACCTGTTGCCCGTTTCATGGCTGGGTAGACCTGGTGTCCGCAGCAAGCCGTGAGTAGACCTGTTGCCCGTTTCATGGCTGGGTAGACCTGTTGTCCGCAGCATGCCCTGGGTAGACCTGTTGTCCGCAGCTTGGTAGACCTGTTGCCCGTTTCATGGCTGGGTAGGCCTGGTGTCCGCAGCATGCCCTGGGTAGACCTGGTGTCCGCAGCTTGGTAGACCTGTTGCCCGTTTCATGGCTGGGTAGACCTGGTGTCCGCAGCAAGCCGTGGGTAGACCTGGTGTCCGCAGCTTGGTAGACCTGTTGCCCGATTCATGCCTGGGTAGACCTGTTGTCCGCAGCATTGAGTGGGTAGACCTGGTGTCCGCAGCTTGGTAGACCTGTTGCCCGTTTCATGGCTGGGTAGACCTGTTGTCCGCAGCATTGAGTTGGTAGACCTGTTGCCCGTTTCATGGCTGGGTAGACCTGGTGTCCGCAGCATTGAGTGAGTAGACCTGTTGCCCGTTTCATGGCTGGGTAGACCTGGTGTCCGCAGCTTGGTAGACCTGTTGCCCGTTTCATGGCTGGGTAGACCTGGTGTCCGCAGCATGCCCTGGGTAGACCTGGTGTCCGCAGCTTGGTAGACCTGTTGCCCGTTTCATGGCTGGGTAGACCTGGTGTCCGCAGCATTGAGTTGGTAGACCTGTTGTCCGCAGCAAGCCGTGGGTAGACCTGGTGTCCGCAGCATGCCCTGGGTAGACCTGGTGTCCGCAGCTTGGTAGACCTGTTGCCCGATTCATGCCTGGGTAGACCTGTTGTCCGCAGCAAGCCGTGGGTAGACCTGGTGTCCGCAGCATGCCCTGGGTAGACCTGGTGTCCGCAGCTTGGTAGACCTGTTGCCCGTTTCATGGCTGGGTAGACCTGGTGTCCGCAGCAAGCCGTGAGTAGACCTGTTGCCCGTTTCATGGCTGGGTAGACCTGGTGTCCGCAGCATGCCCTGGGTAGACCTGGTGTCCGCAGCTTGGTAGACCTGTTGCCCGTTTCATGGCTGGGTAGACCTGGTGTCCGCAGCAAGCCGTGAGTAGACCTGTTGCCCGTTTCATGGCTGGGTAGACCTGGTGTCCGCAGCATGCCCTGGGTAGACCTGGTGTCCGCAGCTTGGTAGACCTGTTGCCCGTTTCATGGCTGGGTAGACCTGTTGTCCGCAGCAAGCCGTGGGTAGACCTGGTGTCCGGAGCTTGGTAGACCTGTTGCCCGATTCATGCCTGGGTAGACCTGTTGTCCGCAGCATTGAGTGGGTAGACCTGGTGTCCGCAGCATGCCCTGGGTAGACCTGGTGTCCGCAGCTTGGTAGACCTGTTGCCCGTTTCATGGCTGGGTAGACCTGTTGTCCGCAGCAAGCCGTGAGTAGACCTGTTGCCCGTTTCATGGCTGGGTAGACCTGGTGTCCGCAGCATGCCCTGGGTAGACCTGGTGTCCGCAGCTTGGTAGACCTGTTGCCCGTTTCATGGCTGGGTAGACCTGTTGTCCGCAGCAAGCCGTGGGTAGACCTGGTGTCCGGAGCTTGGTAGACCTGTTGCCCGATTCATGCCTGGGTAGACCTGTTGTCCGCAGCATTGAGTGGGTAGACCTGGTGTCCGCAGCATGCCCTGGGTAGACCTGTTGTCCGCAGCTTGGTAGACCTGTTGCCCGTTTCATGGCTGGGTAGACCTGTTGTCCGCAGCAAGCCGTGAGTAGACCTGTTGCCCGTTTCATGGCTGGGTAGACCTGTTGTCCGCAGCATGCCCTGGGTAGACCTGGTGTCCGCAGCTTGGTAGACCTGTTGCCCGTTTCATGGCTGGGTAGACCTGGTGTCCGCAGCAAGCCGTGGGTAGACCTGGTGTCCGCAGCATGCCCTGGGTAGACCTGGTGTCCGCAGCTTGGTAGACCTGTTGCCCGTTTCATGGCTGGGTAGACCTGTTGTCCGCAGCAAGCCGTGGGTAGACCTGGTGTCCGGAGCTTGGTAGACCTGTTGCCCGATTCATGCCTGGGTAGACCTGTTGTCCGCAGCATTGAGTGGGTAGACCTGGTGTCCGCAGCATGCCCTGGGTAGACCTGGTGTCCGCAGCTTGGTAGACCTGTTGCCCGTTTCATGGCTGGGTAGACCTGGTGTCCGCAGCAAGCCGTGAGTAGACCTGTTGCCCGTTTCATGGCTGGGTAGACCTGGTGTCCGCAGCATGCCCTGGGTAGACCTGGTGTCCGCAGCTTGGTAGACCTGTTGCCCGTTTCATGGCTGGGTAGACCTGTTGTCCGCAGCAAGCCGTGGGTAGACCTGGTGTCCGGAGCTTGGTAGACCTGTTGCCCGATTCATGCCTGGGTAGACCTGTTGTCCGCAGCATTGAGTGGGTAGACCTGGTGTCCGCAGCATGCCCTGGGTAGACCTGTTGTCCGCAGCTTGGTAGACCTGTTGCCCGTTTCATGGCTGGGTAGACCTGGTGTCCGCAGCAAGCCGTGAGTAGACCTGTTGCCCGTTTCATGGCTGGGTAGACCTGGTGTCCGCAGCATGCCCTGGGTAGACCTGGTGTCCGCAGCTTGGTAGACCTGTTGCCCGTTTCATGGCTGGGTAGACCTGGTGTCCGCAGCAAGCCGTGGGTAGACCTGGTGTCCGCAGCATGCCCTGGGTAGACCTGGTGTCCGCAGCTTGGTAGACCTGTTGCCCGTTTCATGGCTGGGTAGACCTGGTGTCCGCAGCAAGCCGTGGGTAGACCTGGTGTCCGCAGCATGCCCTGGGTAGACCTGGTGTCCGCAGCTTGGTAGACCTGTTGCCCGTTTCATGGCTGGGTAGACCTGGTGTCCGCAGCAAGCCGTGGGTAGACCTGGTGTCCGGAGCTTGGTAGACCTGTTGCCCGATTCATGCCTGGGTAGACCTGTTGTCCGCAGCATTGAGTGGGTAGACCTGGTGTCCGCAGCATGCCCTGGGTAGACCTGGTGTCCGCAGCTTGGTAGACCTGTTGCCCGTTTCATGGCTGGGTAGACCTGTTGTCCGCAGCAAGCCGTGGGTAGACCTGGTGTCCGGAGCTTGGTAGACCTGTTGCCCGATTCATGCCTGGGTAGACCTGTTGTCCGCAGCATTGAGTGGGTAGACCTGGTGTCCGCAGCATGCCCTGGGTAGACCTGTTGTCCGCAGCTTGGTAGACCTGTTGCCCGTTTCATGGCTGGGTAGACCTGTTGTCCGCAGCAAGCCGTGAGTAGACCTGTTGCCCGTTTCATGGCTGGGTAGACCTGGTGTCCGCAGCATGCCCTGGGTAGACCTGGTGTCCGCAGCTTGGTAGACCTGTTGCCCGTTTCATGGCTGGGTAGACCTGTTGTCCGCAGCAAGCCGTGGGTAGACCTGGTGTCCGCAGCATGCCCTGGGTAGACCTGGTGTCCGCAGCTTGGTAGACCTGTTGCCCGTTTCATGGCTGGGTAGACCTGGTGTCCGCAGCAAGCCGTGGGTAGACCTGGTGTCCGCAGCATGCCCTGGGTAGACCTGGTGTCCGCAGCTTGGTAGACCTGTTGCCCGTTTCATGGCTGGGTAGACCTGTTGTCCGCAGCAAGCCGTGGGTAGACCTGGTGTCCGCAGCATGCCCTGGGTAGACCTGGTGTCCGCAGCTTGGTAGACCTGTTGCCCGTTTCATGCCCTGGGTAGACCTGTTGTCCGCAGCTGGGTAGACCTGTTGTCCGCAGCAAGCCGTGGGTAGACCTGGTGTCCGCAGCATGCCCTGGGTAGACCTGGTGTCCGCAGCTTGGTAGACCTGTTGCCCGTTTCATGGCTGGGTAGACCTGGTGTCCGCAGCAAGCCGTGGGTAGACCTGGTGTCCGCAGCATGCCCTGGGTAGACCTGGTGTCCGCAGCTTGGTAGACCTGTTGCCCGTTTCATGGCTGGGTAGACCTGGTGTCCGCAGCAAGCCGTGGGTAGACCTGGTGTCCGCAGCATGCCCTGGGTAGACCTGGTGTCCGCAGCTTGGTAGACCTGTTGCCCGTTTCATGGCTGGGTAGACCTGGTGTCCGCAGCAAGCCGTGGGTAGACCTGGTGTCCGGAGCTTGGTAGACCTGTTGCCCGATTCATGCCTGGGTAGACCTGTTGTCCGCAGCATTGAGTGGGTAGACCTGGTGTCCGCAGCATGCCCTGGGTAGACCTGTTGTCCGCAGCTTGGTAGACCTGTTGCCCGTTTCATGGCTGGGTAGACCTGTTGTCCGCAGCAAGCCGTGGGTAGACCTGGTGTCCGGAGCTTGGTAGACCTGTTGCCCGATTCATGCCTGGGTAGACCTGTTGTCCGCAGCATTGAGTGGGTAGACCTGGTGTCCGCAGCATGCCCTGGGTAGACCTGGTGTCCGCAGCTTGGTAGACCTGTTGCCCGTTTCATGGCTGGGTAGACCTGGTGTCCGCAGCAAGCCGTGAGTAGACCTGTTGCCCGTTTCATGGCTGGGTAGACCTGGTGTCCGCAGCATGCCCTGGGTAGACCTGGTGTCCGCAGCTTGGTAGACCTGTTGCCCGTTTCATGGCTGGGTAGACCTGTTGTCCGCAGCATTGAGTGGGTAGACCTGGTGTCCGCAGCATGCCCTGGGTAGACCTGGTGTCCGCAGCTTGGTAGACCTGTTGCCCGTTTCATGGCTGGGTAGACCTGGTGTCCGCAGCAAGCCGTGGGTAGACCTGGTGTCCGCAGCATGCCCTGGGTAGACCTGGTGTCCGCAGCTTGGTAGACCTGTTGCCCGTTTCATGGCTGGGTAGACCTGTTGTCCGCAGCAAGCCGTGGGTAGACCTGGTGTCCGCAGCATGCCCTGGGTAGACCTGGTGTCCGCAGCTTGGTAGACCTGTTGCCCGTTTCATGCCCTGGGTAGACCTGTTGTCCGCAGCTGGGTAGACCTGTTGTCCGCAGCAAGCCGTGGGTAGACCTGGTGTCCGCAGCAAGCCGTGGGTAGACCTGGTGTCCGCAGCTTGGTAGACCTGTTGCCCGTTTCATGGCTGGGTAGACCTGTTGTCCGCAGCAAGCCGTCGGTAGACCTGTTGCCCGTTTCATGGCTGGTAGACCTGTTGTCCGCCGCCGGCCTGGAAGTACTCCAAGGGGTCGCTGTTTCTCGCTGCCTCCGGCTATGTCATCGTAGAAGGCGGCGTGCGCCACTGCGCCCCCTCGGTCACGTACATCGGTTCTCTTTCCGGCCTCCGCCGCTTCGGGCCCATCTGTCCGTATTATGGGAACGAGGTGACGGGCCGTATCCCCACAGGCTGTTGCCGTGCCTGTGTCCGTGGCGGAGAAGGGCGGACGCGCGTGCGGTCGCCAGGGCCAGAAGAACACCGCCGATGTCGGGGCGAGTCGCGTGGCTTCGTCCGGCTTCCCGTCTTACCCAGTTCGACTGGGACAGGTTAGCCCAGAGAGAGAGACCGATGCGATCCGAGAGCCGCTCCCCGGCCCAGGCGAGGCTGCGTGCTCAGTCGGGGGAGAAGCGAGAAAGCCCCCAGAGAGACCGATGCGATCCGAGAGCCGCTCCCCGGCCCAGGCCGAGGCTGCGTGTTCAGTCCGGGGGAGAAGCGAGAAAGCCCCCAGAGAGAGCGATGCGATCCGAGAGCCACCGCGCTCCCCCGGCCCAGGCGAGGCTGCGTTGTTCCAGGCGGGGGAGAAGCGAGAAAAAGGCCCAGAGAGAGGGCGAGAAAGCCGCGAGTGTGTCCCGCTCCGGCCCGGCTGCTGCCGGTTTCGTGACAACGGGGAGCCGGGCGCCTGCTCGCTCCCCCGGGGATGGTGGCGGGCGAGGCGGCGGCGCCTCGCCCCTTTTCTGCCCGGCCTTAAGCCGGGGCCCCGCCCGCTCGCCGGGTGCGGCATTTCTTCGGCTGTCGGTCCCGGTGCACGCTGGTGGCCGGCAGCCGGGGCTGGATTTCTGTGGGGCCGGCCCGGGGTTGTGTTGAGCCTGCCCGGGCTTTCCCTGGCCCCCCTCCCCGAGAGCCCCCCGGGCGTGGCTCGCTTGGCCGAGGTTGGCTGCGCCTCGTTTCCCGCTCCCGACCTGTGTTGCCAGAGTTGTGTCCGTATCGAAAGGGCAGCGGGGGACATGCAGTGGGGCGTGTGGCCTCGCCTCTCGGCTTCGCTTGCTTGCCTGCGAAGGGGGGCTCGGTGACGGGAGTGTCCGGCCCTGCCGTGTGTTGTTGAAGTCGTCCCCCTTCCTCGGCCCTAAGCCGGGGACCCGCGTGTAGCGGGCAGAATTTTTCCGGGGCGGCGGTCGGCCGCGGTGGCCGGCCGTGTCCCCCCCCCCAGGACGGACCCCGCAACCCAACAGAGAGCGAGCGAGCGAGTGAGCCCCCGAGAGTGTGTCGTGGGCGGGGCGGCGGCGCCTCGCCCTTTCT
>NW_028276557.1:65000-67500 GCF_052056855.1 Sturnus vulgaris
CCCGGCGGGGCCATGCAGGTCGTTTCCCTCACCCCAGGGCCAGGTACCTAGCGCTTCGCGCCTCGGCGGTCTCCTGCCGGTTTCCCTCGGCGTCGTCAAACGCCTGTTGGGGGCCGAAAGGGCCGCCGAGCCGGGCGGAGGTTTAAAGACTCGGGCGGCCCGGCACGGCCCCGCCGCGGCGGCGGCGGCGGTGGCGGCGGCGGCAGCGGGTGTCGGGCGGTGGCGGCGCGGGGCGCCATCGAGGGGTGGGGAGCTACTCCCGCCGATCCCCTGCGGTGGCGTGTCCGTCGCGACCGGCCGCGCTCGCCGTCGTCGGCGTCCCGCCGCGCTTGCCCGCGCGCGGGGGCCACCCGTGCCGGGCCGGGGAAGGGGCGCCCTGCCCCCCCCCTCTCTGCGGCCCGGTCTCGGCGGAGAGGCCGCGGCGCGCGATCGGCCGCGGGGGGCCGACCCCGCTGGCCTCTGCGATGCGGGGCGACGCCGGCAGAGGGCGCGCGCTCTCTGCCTTACCTACCTCAGCTGCGGGGTTGCGGCCGCCGGGGCCCGCCGCGCTCTCTCGCTCTTTCTCCTTAGCCGCCGCCGCGGGCTCGCGGGCGGCGCCGCGTCAGGCGCGACCGCGCGCCTCTCGCCTCGACGGCCTTGTCGCCTCGAACCGCACCGCGGCGGCGCCGGCCGCCGGCCACCCCTGACTCGGAGCGCTGTCCCCGCCCGTTGGGGCGCAGCGCTCGGCCGGCTCCTCCATCGCCGGAGGTCCGGCGGGCGCGGGCGACCCCGTGCCGAGCGGCGGCGTCGCCGCTCGGCGAGTGTCCCCGCCCCCCCCGGGGGGGGGGGACGGTCGGCCGCGAGGCGCCCGCCTTCACCGGCGGCCGTCCCGGCCCGGGCCCCGCCCGTCCGCTTCCCCGTCGCCCTTCCCGGCCGCGTGTGGGCCAAAAAAAAGGGGAGGCGTGCGGGGCGGCCGCGGGGGCGCTTCCCCGTCCGGTCCCCGAGTGGAAACGAGGGGAGCGGGCGGTGCCCCCCGGCTCAGCCGCCGTACGCCTGCCCGCTGGGCGCGTGCTCGCGGAAGGGCAGCTCGGCGGTGCGAAGCGGCGGCGGTCCCGGGAGTGCGGCCGCGGGTGGCGGAGGGGTTTTGCCGAGCGGCAGACCTCGGGCGCTCCGCGATGCCGGCTCGGGTCTCGGCGGCGTCCCGCCTCCGGCGCCGGTGGCGGAGCGCGGCCCGCCGGGCGTTCGCCTTCCGGCGGGCAAGCGGTCCCGCGCCAGGGGTTGCGCCGGCGGAACGGTCCCGCCGCCGCGTGGCGTTTCGGGCGACGTTCAGGGGCCGCTGGCGGGAGAGCCGGCCCCCGCGTTTTGGCGCGGCGGCGTTCCGCGAGTCGGCGGAGCGGTGAAAAGGAGAAGCCAGGGAGTGAGCCGGGAGCGGCGGGGGCCGGCGGTCGCGCCCCCGGCCCGCGAACGCGTAGTCGTCCCGTGATCGAGAGGCCGGGCGGGCCACCGTGCCCCCCGCGGTCCGGCGCGTTGCCGCACAAGCCCCTCCGCGCGGAGGTCGGGCCGAGCCCGGGCGCCTGGGCCGCCTCCGAAGGACGGCACGCGAGGCGGCGTCTCCCCTCGCGGGGGGAGGCGGTCGGGGGCGCGGGCCCCTCCGCCTTTCTTTGGCCGACCTTCGGAGCGTTGCGCGGGGTTTCTCTTTTTTGCCCCGCGCTTTCTCCTCCTCCTCCTCCGTTTGTGTGTGCTCGTACGGTCGAAGCGGGGCGCGCGGGGGCGCGCGCGTCCCTGCAGAAACAGAAAAGGGGCCGCTTCACGCGAGCGGTCCCGAAAGCCAGACAACTCTTAGCGGTGGATCACTCGGCTCGTGCGTCGATGAAGAACGCAGCTAGCTGCGAGAATTAATGTGAATTGCAGGACACATTGATCATCGACACTTCGAACGCACTTGCGGCCCCGGGTTCCTCCCGGGGCTACGCCTGTCTGAGCGTCGCTTGACGATCAATCGCCGTCCGGGGGGGCCACCCCGGCGGCGCGGCTGGGGTTGCCTCGCAGGCCCGTTGCCCGCGGTCGACGTCGACGTCGTCGTCGTCGTCGCCGCGCAGGGCCTTCGTCCCCCTAAATGCAGACTCGGGGAGCGCTCCGTAGCTCCCCGCTCCCGGAACGAGCCGCTGGGGCGGAGCTCGTCCTTGCCGGGGCCGTGCCGCGGTGCGGTGGCGGTGGCCGGGGAGAGCGAGAGTCGGCGTCGAAGACGCCGCCGTGGGCCGTGCGAGAGAGACGAGAGAGCGAGAGGGCCGAGAGGGAGGCGAGGCGCGGGCCTCGCCCCCGGGCTCTCCCCCCCGTGCGGGCGGCTGTCTGCGGGTGGGTACCGCGGGGGTACCGTGCCGTGCTGCCGCGCGCGCGCGAGGCCGAGAGCGCCGGGGACGGGGGTGCGACCCCCTCCTCCTTCCCGCGAAGCCCTCCCCTCCTCTCTCTGTCGCCGTCGCGTTTCTCTCTCTCCCCGCTTGAGGTCGCCGCTTTTCCCGCC
>NW_028276557.1:75000-87500 GCF_052056855.1 Sturnus vulgaris
CGGCCTTTGTACCTGACGGCCGAATGCTGGGTAGACCTGTTGCCCTCGGCCGGCCTTTGTACCTGACGGCCGAATGCTGGGTAGACCTGTTGCCCTCTGCCGGCCGTCTTTCCGGCTGGCCTAATGCTGGGTAGACCTGTTGCCCTCGGCCGGCCCTGGTACCGGCCGGCATAATGCTGGGTAGACCTGTTGCCCTCGGCCGGTCTTTGTCTCTGGCCACCCGCGGCGTGGTAGTCCTGTTACCGTCGGCCGGCCTTGCAGCCCGGCCGCCGCGCGATGGCGCCCCGTCTCTTCCATCGGACGCGCGGCCCCCTTGTCGTCTCTGCAGCGGCGAGCACGCCTTCGGCGGTCGGCCTGCACGTCCGGCATGACCGCGGGCACTGGCAGCCCAGCAGGCAGCCCTGCTCTCGCGTCTTCTTCCCCCCGGCGAAAGGCGGGGCGTGAAGGCGGGCGACTTTCGGTCCCAGCCGTGCCCAGGTGTCCCTGCCGGCTCCGTGCGCCAGCATCCACTGGCGAGCTCCGCCGGCCTCTTCCCCAGCCGCGGCCCCTGTCCGCTCCGCCGTCATGGTGCCGGCACCCCACTTCCCCAAGCGCTCCCCGACAGGAGCAGGCAGCGTTGTCGCGCCCCCTCCCCGTGCTCGAATGGACCGCGGCCCTGCTCCGGGCTTCATTTCTGCAGCGCGCTCGCTCGCTCGCTCGCTCGCGCGCTCCCTCCCTCCCCCCCCCCTCCCCCCTCCCCCCGGCCGCCCACCCGCCGCGCTGCCGCCCTGCCGCAGGCTTGAGCGGCGCCGGGGCGGAGGAGGAAGGAACGCCACCAAAGCAAAAGGCTCCGAGAAAGCTGAACAGAGAGCTTCTTTGACCAGGGACAGACGGCGCCAATCATCCCGCCGCCATCCCTGCTTGTGCACCAGGCTCTCCGCCTGCCGACCTCGGCATCAGCCTCCCGCCGCCGCCGTGTAAACTGCCCGGTGGGACCGTGGGCGGGGGCAGGAAGAGGCTGAAAGTGCTGCCAGGGAGGCTGATGGCGGAGGGCGGGGTCGCCCCCAACCGACAATGGGCAGGGCCCGAGGCAGTCTGAAAGCGCTGCCAGGGAGGCTGATGGCGGAGGGCGGGGTCGCCCCCAACCGACAATGGGCAGGGCCCGAGGCAGTCTGAAAGCGCTGCCAGGGAGGCTGAGGGCGGGGGGCGGGGCGCCCCCAACCGACAATGGGCAGGGCCCGAGGCAGTCTGAAAGCGCTGCCAGGGAGGCTGAGGGCGGGGGGCGGGGCGCCCCCAGCCGACAATGGGCAGGGGCCCGAGAGAGTCTGAAAGCGCTGCCAGGGAGGCTGACGGCGGGGGGCAGGGCGCCCCCAGCCGACAATGGGCAGGGGCGGGGAAAGTCTGAAAGCGCTGCATGGGAGGTTGATGGCGGAGGGCGGGCTCGCCCCCAGCGTTAATGGGTGGCTGCGGAAGACGGGGCAGGGACAGGGAGAGGGCAGGCGGCTTCGTGCCGGCCCCGGGCGCCTCGACAGCGAGCCCTCACGGCCCCCCAAACCCGCGCCGAGGCCCCAAGAGCTCTGCAGACCTTCCGCGGAAGAACCGGCCCGAAAGCGGCCACCCGCTTGCCGACGGCGGCGCCGGTCGCCTCGATGCAGCCGCCTCCGTGGGGCGGGAAGGGGCAGGGCGAGTTGTGCCAGGGCGCGGCGGCTTTGGGCCGAGTTTCGCTGCACGTACGTGCTTCCCCTGGCTGTGCTGCGGCCCGTGAGGTTCTGTTTTGTGGTGGGGGGGGGCTCTGTAGGTAGGGTCTCTGGGGGACGGGGGAGGAGGCGTGGGGTAGGGAGGACGCCGTTTGGGGGGGTCAGTGTGTCAGCAGGGCGAGAACCGGGCACAGGCCCTCCGTCAGCTCGGCTGTGGGCCCAAAGGGATCACAAATAAGATTTGGCAAGAGTTTTGTTTTCCGGAAAAGATTTTCTTTCCGAGTAAATAGAAGAGGCAATCATTCAAAAAAGGCAAAGAGGAAATGAAACAAATCAAATCAAATCAAAACAAAACAAAACAAAACAAAACAAAACGAAATAAAATAAAATAATAAAATGAAATGAAAAGAAATGAAATGAAATGATGAAATAAAATGTTGTCGAAAATATGTCTTGGTCTTGAAATCGATTCTGCCGGGCGGGGCAAGGCTGCTGGAGCACTTGGGCTCCGGAGCGTTAAGAGGCTGTGGGGTTTCCCCGGCTCCGAGATGGTACAAGGATGCCTCGTCTACCCGGATCCGCGAAACGTGGCCCGTCCCGCGGCGGCCAGGTCGACGCGGCTCCGGGGCCGGTGGCGTGGGACCGCCGTCGCCGGCGAAGGCGCAGCGGCGGCGGCCGTGGCCGCGACGACCAGGTCTACACGACTCCGGGAAACTTGGCCGGTCCCGCGGCGGCCAGGTCTACTGGGCTCCGGGATGGGCGGCCGCCGTGGCCGCGGCGACCAGGTCTACCCGCCTCCGGGACCGGCGGCGTGGGTCCGCCGTCGAGGGCGAGGGCGCTGCGACGGCCGCGGCGACCGGGTCTACCTAGCTCCGGTGCGACCCGGGCTGCGTGCAGCATGGCGAAGGTAGACCTGTGGTCCGCATCACGGCGTGGGCAGACCTGGTGTCCGCAGCATGGAGCGGGTAGACATGTTGTCCGCCGCATGGAGTGGGTAGACCTGTTGTCCGCGTAATGGAGTAGTTAGACCTGGTGTCCGCAGCTTGGAGTGGGTAGACCTGTTGTCCGCAGCAAGCCGTGGGTAGACCTGGTGTCCGCAGCATGACCTGGGTAGACCTGGTGTCCGCAGCTTGGTAGACCTGTTGCCCGTTTCATGGCTGGGTAGACCTGGTGTCCGCAGCAAGCCGTGGGTAGACCTGGTGTCCGCAGCTTGGTAGACCTGTTGCCCGTTTCATGGCTGGGTAGACCTGTTGTCCGCAGCATTGAGTTGGTAGACCTGGTGTCCGCAGCATGCCCTGGGTAGACCTGGTGTCCGCAGCTTGGTAGACCTGTTGCCCGTTTCATGGCTGGGTAGACCTGTTGTCCGCAGCATTGAGTGGGTAGACCTGGTGTCCGCAGCATGCCCTGGGTAGACCTGGTGTCCGCAGCTTGGTAGACCTGTTGCCCGTTTCATGGCTGGGTAGACCTGGTGTCCGCAGCAAGCCGTGAGTAGACCTGTTGCCCGTTTCATGGCTGGGTAGACCTGGTGTCCGCAGCATGCCCTGGGTAGACCTGGTGTCCGCAGCTTGGTAGACCTGTTGCCCGTTTCATGGCTGGGTAGACCTGGTGTCCGCAGCAAGCCGTGGGTAGACCTGGTGTCCGCAGCTTGGTAGACCTGTTGCCCGTTTCATGGCTGGGTAGACCTGGTGTCCGCAGCAAGCCGTGAGTAGACCTGTTGCCCGTTTCATGGCTGGGTAGACCTGGTGTCCGCAGCATGCCCTGGGTAGACCTGGTGTCCGCAGCTTGGTAGACCTGTTGCCCGTTTCATGGCTGGGTAGACCTGTTGTCCGCAGCAAGCCGTGAGTAGACCTGTTGCCCGTTTCATGGCTGGGTAGACCTGTTGTCCGCAGCATGCCCTGGGTAGACCTGGTGTCCGCAGCTTGGTAGACCTGTTGCCCGTTTCATGGCTGGGTAGACCTGTTGTCCGCAGCATTGAGTGGGTAGACCTGTTGCCCGTTTCATGGCTGGGTAGACCTGGTGTCCGCAGCTTGGTAGACCTGTTGCCCGTTTCATGGCTGGGTAGACCTGGTGTCCGCAGCATTGAGTTGGTAGACCTGGTGTCCGCTACATACCCTGGGTAGACCTGGTGTCCGCAGCTTGGTAGACCTGTTGCCCGTTTCATGGCTGGGTAGACCTGGTGTCCGCAGCATTGAGTTGGTAGACCTGGTGTCCGCAGCATGCCCTGGGTAGACCTGTTGTCCGCAGCTTGGTAGACCTGTTGCCCGATTCATGGCTGGGTAGACCTGGTGTCCGCAGCAAGCCGTGAGTAGACCTGTTGCCCGTTTCATGGCTGGGTAGACCTGGTGTCCGCAGCATGCCCTGGGTAGACCTGTTGTCCGCAGCTTGGTAGACCTGTTGCCCGTTTCATGGCTGGGTAGACCTGTTGTCCGCAGCAAGCCGTGAGTAGACCTGTTGCCCGTTTCATGGCTGGGTAGACCTGGTGTCCGCAGCATGCCCTGGGTAGACCTGGTGTCCGCAGCTTGGTAGACCTCTTGCCCGTTTCATGGCTGGGTAGACCTGTTGTCCGCAGCAAGCCGTGGGTAGACCTGGTGTCCGCAGCATGCCCTGGGTAGACCTGGTGTCCGCAGCTTGGTAGACCTGTTGCCCGTTTCATGGCTGGGTAGACCTGGTGTCCGCAGCAAGCCGTGAGTAGACCTGTTGCCCGTTTCATGGCTGGGTAGACCTGGTGTCCGCAGCATGCCCTGGGTAGACCTGGTGTCCGCAGCTTGGTAGACCTGTTGCCCGTTTCATGGCTGGGTAGACCTGGTGTCCGCAGCAAGCCGTGAGTAGACCTGTTGCCCGTTTCATGGCTGGGTAGACCTGGTGTCCGCAGCATGCCCTGGGTAGACCTGGTGTCCGCAGCTTGGTAGACCTGTTGCCCGTTTCATGGCTGGGTAGACCTGGTGTCCGCAGCAAGCCGTGGGTAGACCTGGTGTCCGCAGCTTGGTAGACCTGTTGCCCGATTCATGCCTGGGTAGACCTGTTGTCCGCAGCAAGCCGTGGGTAGACCTGGTGTCCGCAGCTTGGTAGACCTGTTGCCCGATTCATGCCTGGGTAGACCTGTTGCCCGCAGCATTGAGTTGGTAGACCTGTTGCCCGTTTCATGGCTGGGTAGACCTGGTGTCCGCAGCATTGAGTTGGTAGACCTGGTGTCCGCAGCATGCCCTGGGTAGACCTGGTGTCCGCAGCTTGGTAGACCTGTTGCCCGTTTCATGGCTGGGTAGACCTGTTGTCCGCAGCATTGAGTTGGTAGACCTGGTGTCCGCAGCATGCCCTGGGTAGACCTGGTGTCCGCAGCTTGGTAGACCTGTTGCCCGTTTCATGGCTGGGTAGACCTGGTGTCCGCAGCTTGGTAGACCTGTTGCCTGTTTCATGGCTGGGTAGACCTGGTGTCCGCAGCAAGCCGTGAGTAGACCTGTTGCCCGTTTCATGGCTGGGTAGACCTGGTGTCCGCAGCATGCCCTGGGTAGACCTGGTGTCCGCAGCTTGGTAGACCTGTTGCCCGTTTCATGGCTGGGTAGACCTGTTGTCCGCTGCAAGCCGTGAGTAGACCTGTTGCCCGTTTCATGGCTGGGTAGACCTGGTGTCCGCAGCATTGAGTGGGTAGACCTGGTGTCCGCAGCTTGGTAGACCTGTTGCCCGTTTCATGGCTGGGTAGACCTGTTGTCCGCAGCATTGAGTGGGTAGACCTGTTGCCCGTTTCATGGCTGGGTAGACCTGTTGTCCGCAGCAAGCCGTGGGTAGACCTGGTGTCCGGAGCTTGGTAGACCTGTTGCCCGATTCATGCCTGGGTAGACCTGTTGTCCGCAGCAAGCCGTGGGTAGACCTGGTGTCCGCAGCATGCCCTGGGTAGACCTGTTGTCCGCAGCTTGGTAGACCTGTTGCCCGTTTCATGGCTGGGTAGACCTGTTGTCCGCAGCAAGCCGTGAGTAGACCTGTTGCCCGTTTCATGGCTGGGTAGACCTGGTGTCCGCAGCATGCCCTGGGTAGACCTGGTGTCCGCAGCTTGGTAGACCTGTTGCCCGTTTCATGGCTGGGTAGACCTGTTGTCCGCAGCAAGCCGTGGGTAGACCTGGTGTCCGCAGCATGCCCTGGGTAGACCTGGTGTCCGCAGCCTGGTAGACCTGTTGCCCGTTTCATGGCTGGGTAGACCTGGTGTCCGCAGCAAGCCGTGGGTAGACCTGGTGTCCGCAGCATGCCCTGGGTAGACCTGGTGTCCGCAGCTTGGTAGACCTGTTGCCCGTTTCATGGCTGGGTAGACCTGGTGTCCGCAGCAAGCCGTGAGTAGACCTGTTGCCCGTTTCATGGCTGGGTAGACCTGTTGTCCGCAGCATGCCCTGGGTAGACCTGTTGTCCGCAGCTTGGTAGACCTGTTGCCCGTTTCATGGCTGGGTAGGCCTGGTGTCCGCAGCATGCCCTGGGTAGACCTGGTGTCCGCAGCTTGGTAGACCTGTTGCCCGTTTCATGGCTGGGTAGACCTGGTGTCCGCAGCAAGCCGTGGGTAGACCTGGTGTCCGCAGCTTGGTAGACCTGTTGCCCGATTCATGCCTGGGTAGACCTGTTGTCCGCAGCAAGCCGTGGGTAGACCTGGTGTCCGCAGCTTGGTAGACCTGTTGCCCGTTTCATGGCTGGGTAGACCTGTTGTCCGCAGCATTGAGTTGGTAGACCTGTTGCCCGTTTCATGGCTGGGTAGACCTGGTGTCCGCAGCATTGAGTGAGTAGACCTGTTGCCCGTTTCATGGCTGGGTAGACCTGGTGTCCGCAGCTTGGTAGACCTGTTGCCCGTTTCATGGCTGGGTAGACCTGGTGTCCGCAGCATGCCCTGGGTAGACCTGGTGTCCGCAGCTTGGTAGACCTGTTGCCCGTTTCATGGCTGGGTAGACCTGGTGTCCGCAGCAAGCCGTGGGTAGACCTGGTGTCCGCAGCTTGGTAGACCTGTTGCCCGTTTCATGGCTGGGTAGACCTGTTGTCCGCAGCATTGAGTTGGTAGACCTGTTGTCCGCAGCAAGCCGTGGGTAGACCTGGTGTCCGCAGCATGCCCTGGGTAGACCTGGTGTCCGCAGCTTGGTAGACCTGTTGCCCGTTTCATGCCTGGGTAGACCTGTTGTCCGCAGCAAGCCGTGGGTAGACCTGGTGTCCGCAGCATGCCCTGGGTAGACCTGGTGTCCGCAGCTTGGTAGACCTGTTGCCCGTTTCATGGCTGGGTAGACCTGTTGTCCGCAGCAAGCCGTGAGTAGACCTGTTGCCCGTTTCATGGCTGGGTAGACCTGGTGTCCGCAGCATGCCCTGGGTAGACCTGGTGTCCGCAGCTTGGTAGACCTGTTGCCCGTTTCATGGCTGGGTAGACCTGTTGTCCGCAGCAAGCCGTGGGTAGACATGGTGTCCGGAGCTTGGTAGACCTGTTGCCCGATTCATGCCTGGGTAGACCTGTTGTCCGCAGCATTGAGTGGGTAGACCTGGTGTCCGCAGCATGCCCTGGGTAGACCTGTTGTCCGCAGCTTGGTAGACCTGTTGCCCGTTTCATGGCTGGGTAGACCTGTTGTCCGCAGCAAGCCGTGAGTAGACCTGTTGCCCGTTTCATGGCTGGGTAGACCTGTTGTCCGCAGCATGCCCTGGGTAGACCTGGTGTCCGCAGCTTGGTAGACCTGTTGCCCGTTTCATGGCTGGGTAGACCTGGTGTCCGCAGCAAGCCGTGGGTAGACCTGGTGTCCGCAGCATGCCCTGGGTAGACCTGGTGTCCGCAGCTTGGTAGACCTGTTGCCCGTTTCATGGCTGGGTAGACCTGTTGTCTGCAGCAAGCCGTGGGTAGACCTGGTGTCCGGAGCTTGGTAGACCTGTTGCCCGATTCATGCCTGGGTAGACCTGTTGTCCGCAGCATTGAGTGGGTAGACCTGGTGTCCGCAGCATGCCCTGGGTAGACCTGGTGTCCGCAGCTTGGTAGACCTGTTGCCCGTTTCATGGCTGGGTAGACCTGGTGTCCGCAGCAAGCCGTGAGTAGACCTGTTGCCCGTTTCATGGCTGGGTAGACCTGGTGTCCGCAGCATGCCCTGGGTAGACCTGGTGTCCGCAGCTTGGTAGACCTGTTGCCCGTTTCATGGCTGGGTAGACCTGTTGTCCGCAGCAAGCCGTGGGTAGACCTGGTGTCCGGAGCTTGGTAGACCTGTTGCCCGATTCATGCCTGGGTAGACCTGTTGTCCGCAGCATTGAGTGGGTAGACCTGGTGTCCGCAGCATGCCCTGGGTAGACCTGTTGTCCGCAGCTTGGTAGACCTGTTGCCCGTTTCATGGCTGGGTAGACCTGTTGTCCGCAGCAAGCCGTGAGTAGACCTGTTGCCCGTTTCATGGCTGGGTAGACCTGGTGTCCGCAGCATGCCCTGGGTAGACCTGGTGTCCGCAGCTTGGTAGACCTGTTGCCCGTTTCATGGCTGGGTAGACCTGGTGTCCGCAGCAAGCCGTGGGTAGACCTGGTGTCCGCAGCATGCCCTGGGTAGACCTGGTGTCCGCAGCTTGGTAGACCTGTTGCCCGTTTCATGGCTGGGTAGACCTGGTGTCCGCAGCAAGCCGTGGGTAGACCTGGTGTCCGCAGCATGCCCTGGGTAGACCTGGTGTCCGCAGCTTGGTAGACCTGTTGCCCGTTTCATGGCTGGGTAGACCTGGTGTCCGCAGCAAGCCGTGGGTAGACCTGGTGTCCGCAGCTTGGTAGACCTGTTGCCCGATTCATGCCTGGGTAGACCTGTTGTCCGCAGCATTGAGTGGGTAGACCTGGTGTCCGCAGCATGCCCTGGGTAGACCTGGTGTCCGCAGCTTGGTAGACCTGTTGCCCGTTTCATGGCTGGGTAGACCTGGTGTCCGCAGCAAGCCGTGGGTAGACCTGGTGTCCGGAGCTTGGTAGACCTGTTGCCCGATTCATGCCTGGGTAGACCTGTTGTCCGCAGCATTGAGTGGGTAGACCTGGTGTCCGCAGCATGCCCTGGGTAGACCTGTTGTCCGCAGCTTGGTAGACCTGTTGCCCGTTTCATGGCTGGGTAGACCTGTTGTCCGCAGCAAGCCGTGAGTAGACCTGTTGCCCGTTTCATGGCTGGGTAGACCTGGTGTCCGCAGCATGCCCTGGGTAGACCTGGTGTCCGCAGCTTGGTAGACCTGTTGCCCGTTTCATGGCTGGGTAGACCTGTTGTCCGCAGCAAGCCGTGGGTAGACCTGGTGTCCGCAGCATGCCCTGGGTAGACCTGGTGTCCGCAGCTTGGTAGACCTGTTGCCCGTTTCATGGCTGGGTAGACCTGGTGTCCGCAGCAAGCCGTGGGTAGACCTGGTGTCCGCAGCATGCCCTGGGTAGACCTGGTGTCCGCAGCTTGGTAGACCTGTTGCCCGTTTCATGGCTGGGTAGACCTGTTGTCCGCAGCAAGCCGTGGGTAGACCTGGTGTCCGCAGCATGCCCTGGGTAGACCTGGTGTCCGCAGCTTGGTAGACCTGTTGCCCGTTTCATGCCCTGGGTAGACCTGTTGTCCGCAGCTGGGTAGACCTGTTGTCCGCAGCAAGCCGTGGGTAGACCTGGTGTCCGCAGCATGCCCTGGGTAGACCTGGTGTCCGCAGCTTGGTAGACCTGTTGCCCGTTTCATGGCTGGGTAGACCTGGTGTCCGCAGCAAGCCGTGGGTAGACCTGGTGTCCGCAGCATGCCCTGGGTAGACCTGGTGTCCGCAGCTTGGTAGACCTGTTGCCCGTTTCATGGCTGGGTAGACCTGGTGTCCGCAGCAAGCCGTGGGTAGACCTGGTGTCCGCAGCATGCCCTGGGTAGACCTGGTGTCCGCAGCTTGGTAGACCTGTTGCCCGTTTCATGGCTGGGTAGACCTGGTGTCCGCAGCAAGCCGTGGGTAGACCTGGTGTCCGGAGCTTGGTAGACCTGTTGCCCGATTCATGCCTGGGTAGACCTGTTGTCCGCAGCATTGAGTGGGTAGACCTGGTGTCCGCAGCATGCCCTGGGTAGACCTGTTGTCCGCAGCTTGGTAGACCTGTTGCCCGTTTCATGGCTGGGTAGACCTGTTGTCCGCAGCAAGCCGTGGGTAGACCTGGTGTCCGGAGCTTGGTAGACCTGTTGCCCGATTCATGCCTGGGTAGACCTGTTGTCCGCAGCATTGAGTGGGTAGACCTGGTGTCCGCAGCATGCCCTGGGTAGACCTGTTGTCCGCAGCTTGGTAGACCTGTTGCCCGTTTCATGGCTGGGTAGACCTGTTGTCCGCAGCAAGCCGTGAGTAGACCTGTTGCCCGTTTCATGGCTGGGTAGACCTGGTGTCCGCAGCATGCCCTGGGTAGACCTGGTGTCCGCAGCTTGGTAGACCTGTTGCCCGTTTCATGGCTGGGTAGACCTGTTGTCCGCAGCAAGCCGTGGGTAGACCTGGTGTCCGCAGCATGCCCTGGGTAGACCTGGTGTCCGCAGCTTGGTAGACCTGTTGCCCGTTTCATGGCTGGGTAGACCTGTTGTCCGCAGCAAGCCGTGGGTAGACCTGGTGTCCGCAGCATGCCCTGGGTAGACCTGGTGTCCGCAGCTTGGTAGACCTGTTGCCCGTTTCATGGCTGGGTAGACCTGTTGTCCGCAGCAAGCCGTGGGTAGACCTGGTGTCCGCAGCATGCCCTGGGTAGACCTGGTGTCCGCAGCTTGGTAGACCTGTTGCCCGTTTCATGCCCTGGGTAGACCTGTTGTCCGCAGCTGGGTAGACCTGTTGTCCGCAGCAAGCCGTGGGTAGACCTGGTGTCCGCAGCATGCCCTGGGTAGACCTGGTGTCCGCAGCTTGGTAGACCTGTTGCCCGTTTCATGGCTGGGTAGACCTGTTGTCCGCAGCAAGCCGTCGGTAGACCTGTTGCCCGTTTCATGGCTGGTAGACCTGTTGTCCGCCGCCGGCCTGGAAGTACTCCAAGGGGTCGCTGTTTCTCGCTGCCTCCGGCTATGTCATCGTAGAAGGCGGCGTGCGCCACTGCGCCCCCTCGGTCACGTACATCGGTTCTCTTTCCGGCCTCCGCCGCTTCGGGCCCATCTGTCCGTATTATGGGAACGAGGTGACGGGCCGTATCCCCACAGGCTGTTGCCGTGCCTGTGTCCGTGGCGGAGAAGGGCGGACGCGCGTGCGGTCGCCAGGGCCAGAAGAACACCGCCGATGTCGGGGCGAGTCGCGTGGCTTCGTCCGGCTTCCCGTCTTACCCAGTTCGACTGGGACAGGTTAGCCCAGAGAGAGAGACCGATGCGATCCGAGAGCCGCTCCCCGGCCCAGGCGAGGCTGCGTGCTCAGTCGGGGGAGAAGCGAGAAAGCCCCCAGAGAGACCGATGCGATCCGAGAGCCGCTCCCCGGCCCAGGCCGAGGCTGCGTGTTCAGTCCGGGGGAGAAGCGAGAAAGCCCCCAGAGAGAGCGATGCGATCCGAGAGCCACCGCGCTCCCCCGGCCCAGGCGAGGCTGCGTTGTTCCAGGCGGGGGAGAAGCGAGAAAAAGGCCCAGAGAGAGGGCGAGAAAGCCGCGAGTGTGTCCCGCTCCGGCCCGGCTGCTGCCGGTTTCGTGACAACGGGGAGCCGGGCGCCTGCTCGCTCCCCCGGGGATGGTGGCGGGCGAGGCGGCGGCGCCTCGCCCCTTTTCTGCCCGGCCTTAAGCCGGGGCCCCGCCCGCTCGCCGGGTGCGGCATTTCTTCGGCTGTCGGTCCCGGTGCACGCTGGTGGCCGGCAGCCGGGGCTGGATTTCTGTGGGGCCGGCCCGGGGTTGTGTTGAGCCTGCCCGGGCTTTCCCTGGCCCCCCTCCCCGAGAGCCCCCCGGGCGTGGCTCGCTTGGCCGAGGTTGGCTGCGCCTCGTTTCCCGCTCCCGACCTGTGTTGCCAGAGTTGTGTCCGTATCGAAAGGGCAGCGGGGGACATGCAGTGGGGCGTGTGGCCTCGCCTCTCGGCTTCGCTTGCTTGCCTGCGAAGGGGGGCTCGGTGACGGGAGTGTCCGGCCCTGCCGTGTGTTGTTGAAGTCGTCCCCCTTCCTCGGCCCTAAGCCGGGGACCCGCGTGTAGCGGGCAGAATTTTTCCGGGGCGGCGGTCGGCCGCGGTGGCCGGCCGTGTCCCCCCCCCCAGGACGGACCCCGCAACCCAACAGAGAGCGAGCGAGCGAGTGAGCCCCCGAGAGTGTGTCGTGGGCGGGGCGGCGGCGCCTCGCCCTTTCTCGGTATCGGCCGGGCGCGATCGAGGCACCGTGCCGGGGCGGCCCGTGGTGTCTGGCCTGCCCCGGCTGCCGTGGTTGCCGTTGCCGGCGGGGGCTGGGTTTTGCGAGCGGCTCCGTTCTTTTTTATTAAAGCGTGCCGGTGTGCGGGGCAGTGTGGGGGTGCCCGCCCGGCCTCCGTTCTTTTTCTCTCGCGGCCCTAAGCCGCGGCACCGAGAAGCGCGCGCTGACGAAGGGTCACGGGCCGCCACCGAAGCGAAAGCGAAAGGCGAGAGAGAAGGGCTGGCTGTGTTGGCGAGTGAGAAAAGAGACCGTATGTCCGGTGGTTGGAGGGGTTTTACGGGAGGAGTTGAGAGGCGCGTTCTCGCCCCCACCCCTGGCTCGTGACCCCCGTGGCTAGCACGGGTCGTGCGACGCATGGCGTGCTTTTTTTTTTAGTTTTTTTTTTGGTGCGGTGGCTTGCCCTTCCCCCCGGCTTTTTTTCCGGGTGGGAAGCCGATCGCTGCGAGGCGGGCGAAAGCCGGTGGCCCGCGGCGTGGTCGGTGGCAGCTGCTCCGTTTTCCGTTGTCTTGCGGCCCGCGGGCGGGTGGCGGCACCCCCCGCTCTCTTCC
>NW_028276557.1:102500-106488 GCF_052056855.1 Sturnus vulgaris
TTGGACGTGGCGGCCTAATGCTGGGTAGACCTGTTGCCCTCGGCCGGCCGTGTTACCGGCCGGCCTAATGCTGGGTAGACCTGTTGCCCTCGGCCGGCCTTTGGACGTGGTGGCCGAATGCTGGGTAGACCTGTTGCCCTCGGCCGGCCTTTGGACGTGGCGGCCTAATGCTGGGTAGACCTGTTGCCCTCGGCCGGCCTTTGGACGTGGCGGCCGAATGCTGGGTAGACCTGTTGCCCTCGGCCGGCAGTGTTACCGGCCGGCCTAATGCTGGGTAGACCTGTTGCCCTCGGCCCGCCGTGTTACCGGCCAGCCGAATGCTGGGTAGACCTGTTGCCCTCGGCCGGCCTTTGTACGTGGTGGCCGAATGCTGGGTAGACCTGTTGCCCTCGGCCGGCCTTTGGACGTGGCGGCCTAATGCTGGGTAGACCTGTTGCCCTCGGCCGGCCTTTGGACGTGGCGGCCTAATGCTGGGTAGACCTGTTGCCCTCGGCCGGCCTTTGTACCTGACGGCCGAATGCTGGGTAGACCTGTTGCCCTCGGCCGGCCTTTGTACCTGACGGCCGAATGCTGGGTAGACCTGTTGCCCTCTGCCGGCCGTCTTTCCGGCTGGCCTAATGCTGGGTAGACCTGTTGCCCTCGGCCGGCCCTGGTACCGGCCGGCATAATGCTGGGTAGACCTGTTGCCCTCGGCCGGTCTTTGTCTCTGGCCACCCGCGGCGTGGTAGTCCTGTTACCGTCGGCCGGCCTTGCAGCCCGGCCGCCGCGCGATGGCGCCCCGTCTCTTCCATCGGACGCGCGGCCCCCTTGTCGTCTCTGCAGCGGCGAGCACGCCTTCGGCGGTCGGCCTGCACGTCCGGCATGACCGCGGGCACTGGCAGCCCAGCAGGCAGCCCTGCTCTCGCGTCTTCTTCCCCCCGGCGAAAGGCGGGGCGTGAAGGCGGGCGACTTTCGGTCCCAGCCGTGCCCAGGTGTCCCTGCCGGCTCCGTGCGCCAGCATCCACTGGCGAGCTCCGCCGGCCTCTTCCCCAGCCGCGGCCCCTGTCCGCTCCGCCGTCATGGTGCCGGCACCCCACTTCCCCAAGCGCTCCCCGACAGGAGCAGGCAGCGTTGTCGCGCCCCCTCCCCGTGCTCGAATGGACCGCGGCCCTGCTCCGGGCTTCATTTCTGCAGCGCGCTCGCTCGCTCGCTCGCTCGCGCGCTCCCTCCCTCCCCCCCCCCTCCCCCCTCCCCCCGGCCGCCCACCCGCCGCGCTGCCGCCCTGCCGCAGGCTTGAGCGGCGCCGGGGCGGAGGAGGAAGGAACGCCACCAAAGCAAAAGGCTCCGAGAAAGCTGAACAGAGAGCTTCTTTGACCAGGGACAGACGGCGCCAATCATCCCGCCGCCATCCCTGCTTGTGCACCAGGCTCTCCGCCTGCCGACCTCGGCATCAGCCTCCCGCCGCCGCCGTGTAAACTGCCCGGTGGGACCGTGGGCGGGGGCAGGAAGAGGCTGAAAGTGCTGCCAGGGAGGCTGATGGCGGAGGGCGGGGTCGCCCCCAACCGACAATGGGCAGGGCCCGAGGCAGTCTGAAAGCGCTGCCAGGGAGGCTGATGGCGGAGGGCGGGGTCGCCCCCAACCGACAATGGGCAGGGCCCGAGGCAGTCTGAAAGCGCTGCCAGGGAGGCTGAGGGCGGGGGGCGGGGCGCCCCCAACCGACAATGGGCAGGGCCCGAGGCAGTCTGAAAGCGCTGCCAGGGAGGCTGAGGGCGGGGGGCGGGGCGCCCCCAGCCGACAATGGGCAGGGGCCCGAGAGAGTCTGAAAGCGCTGCCAGGGAGGCTGACGGCGGGGGGCAGGGCGCCCCCAGCCGACAATGGGCAGGGGCGGGGAAAGTCTGAAAGCGCTGCATGGGAGGTTGATGGCGGAGGGCGGGCTCGCCCCCAGCGTTAATGGGTGGCTGCGGAAGACGGGGCAGGGACAGGGAGAGGGCAGGCGGCTTCGTGCCGGCCCCGGGCGCCTCGACAGCGAGCCCTCACGGCCCCCCAAACCCGCGCCGAGGCCCCAAGAGCTCTGCAGACCTTCCGCGGAAGAACCGGCCCGAAAGCGGCCACCCGCTTGCCGACGGCGGCGCCGGTCGCCTCGATGCAGCCGCCTCCGTGGGGCGGGAAGGGGCAGGGCGAGTTGTGCCAGGGCGCGGCGGCTTTGGGCCGAGTTTCGCTGCACGTACGTGCTTCCCCTGGCTGTGCTGCGGCCCGTGAGGTTCTGTTTTGTGGTGGGGGGGGGCTCTGTAGGTAGGGTCTCTGGGGGACGGGGGAGGAGGCGTGGGGTAGGGAGGACGCCGTTTGGGGGGGTCAGTGTGTCAGCAGGGCGAGAACCGGGCACAGGCCCTCCGTCAGCTCGGCTGTGGGCCCAAAGGGATCACAAATAAGATTTGGCAAGAGTTTTGTTTTCCGGAAAAGATTTTCTTTCCGAGTAAATAGAAGAGGCAATCATTCAAAAAAGGCAAAGAGGAAATGAAACAAATCAAATCAAATCAAAACAAAACAAAACAAAACAAAACAAAACGAAATAAAATAAAATAATAAAATGAAATGAAAAGAAATGAAATGAAATGATGAAATAAAATGTTGTCGAAAATATGTCTTGGTCTTGAAATCGATTCTGCCGGGCGGGGCAAGGCTGCTGGAGCACTTGGGCTCCGGAGCGTTAAGAGGCTGTGGGGTTTCCCCGGCTCCGAGATGGTACAAGGATGCCTCGTCTACCCGGATCCGCGAAACGTGGCCCGTCCCGCGGCGGCCAGGTCGACGCGGCTCCGGGGCCGGTGGCGTGGGACCGCCGTCGCCGGCGAAGGCGCAGCGGCGGCGGCCGTGGCCGCGACGACCAGGTCTACACGACTCCGGGAAACTTGGCCGGTCCCGCGGCGGCCAGGTCTACTGGGCTCCGGGATGGGCGGCCGCCGTGGCCGCGGCGACCAGGTCTACCCGCCTCCGGGACCGGCGGCGTGGGTCCGCCGTCGAGGGCGAGGGCGCTGCGACGGCCGCGGCGACCGGGTCTACCTAGCTCCGGTGCGACCCGGGCTGCGTGCAGCATGGCGAAGGTAGACCTGTGGTCCGCATCACGGCGTGGGCAGACCTGGTGTCCGCAGCATGGAGCGGGTAGACATGTTGTCCGCCGCATGGAGTGGGTAGACCTGTTGTCCGCGTAATGGAGTAGTTAGACCTGGTGTCCGCAGCTTGGAGTGGGTAGACCTGTTGTCCGCAGCAAGCCGTGGGTAGACCTGGTGTCCGCAGCATGACCTGGGTAGACCTGGTGTCCGCAGCTTGGTAGACCTGTTGCCCGTTTCATGGCTGGGTAGACCTGGTGTCCGCAGCAAGCCGTGGGTAGACCTGGTGTCCGCAGCTTGGTAGACCTGTTGCCCGTTTCATGGCTGGGTAGACCTGTTGTCCGCAGCATTGAGTTGGTAGACCTGGTGTCCGCAGCATGCCCTGGGTAGACCTGGTGTCCGCAGCTTGGTAGACCTGTTGCCCGTTTCATGGCTGGGTAGACCTGTTGTCCGCAGCATTGAGTGGGTAGACCTGGTGTCCGCAGCATGCCCTGGGTAGACCTGGTGTCCGCAGCTTGGTAGACCTGTTGCCCGTTTCATGGCTGGGTAGACCTGGTGTCCGCAGCAAGCCGTGAGTAGACCTGTTGCCCGTTTCATGGCTGGGTAGACCTGGTGTCCGCAGCATGCCCTGGGTAGACCTGGTGTCCGCAGCTTGGTAGACCTGTTGCCCGTTTCATGGCTGGGTAGACCTGGTGTCCGCAGCAAGCCGTGGGTAGACCTGGTGTCCGCAGCTTGGTAGACCTGTTGCCCGTTTCATGGCTGGGTAGACCTGGTGTCCGCAGCAAGCCGTGAGTAGACCTGTTGCCCGTTTCATGGCTGGGTAGACCTGGTGTCCGCAGCATGCCCTGGGTAGACCTGGTGTCCGCAGCTTGGTAGACCTGTTGCCCGTTTCATGGCTGGGTAGA